>NW_006239040.1:33890-95081 GCF_000226075.1 Solanum tuberosum
GAAGCCATATCACCAAAATATTCATGGGCTAATACACATGGAAAATTGAGAAAATCGCCTAATTCTTGTAAATTGGCTCCTAAATGCTCAAAATAGACTCTAAAAATTGTGAGGTTGTATGTACTGCTCCCCCAACTCTCTATGGGGGGTTTCGTAAAGGTTTAGCAAAGAAATCGTCTGGAAGCCATATTACAAAAATATTCATGAACTAACACACTCGAAAAACTGACAAAATCATCTAATTCCTGTAAATTGGCCCCTAAATACCCAAAATTGACTCTTGTCAAACATACCGTCCACGTTGTTCTTTTAAAATATGTATTTTTACCTTTTATAATTAATTAAACTAAATATCATTTAGTTGTGTAATTACAATAATTTTATGACATTATATTTTTAAGGGATAAGGGTCTAAAAAATACCTTAATTTTGGTCGGATTTGCTGTTGCGATACTAAATTTTCATGAGAACCTATTACCTCCCTAGACTATTTAATATCGTATTTTTTATCCCCTAAACTATTTAATAGTGTATTTTAAAGATATATATGTGCCCACGTGGACACATTACTATTTATAATTTTGCATTATTTTTTATATCCACGTGGGCAAATATATATGTTTAAAATATGGTATTAAATAGTCTAGGGAGGTAATAGGTTCTCATGAAAATTTAGTATCGCAACAGCAAATCCGACCAAAATTAAGGTATTTTTTAGACCCTTATCCCTTAAAAATATAATGTCATAAAATTATTGTAATTACACAACTAAATGATATTTAGTTTAATTAATTATAAAAGGTAAAAATACATATTTTAAAAGAACAACGTGGACGGTATGTTTGACAAGAGTCAATTTTGGGTATTTAGGGGCCAATTTACAGGAATTAGATGATTTTGTCAGTTTTTCGAGTGTGTTAGTTCATGAATATTTTTGTAATATGGCTTCCAGACGATTTCTTTGCTAAACCTTTACGAAACCCCCCATAGAGAGTTGGGGGAGCAGTACATACAACCTCACAATTTTTAGAGTCTATTTTGAGCATTTAGGAGCCAATTTACAAGAATTAGGCGATTTTCTCAATTTTCCGTGCTAATAGTTCATGAATATTTTGGTGATATGACTTCAAATGATTTCTTTATGAAACCTTTACGGAACCCTCTGTAGGGAGTTGAGTGAGCAGTACATACAATCTCACAATTTTTAGAGTCCATTTTGAACATTTAGGTGCCAATTTACAGGAATTAAATGATTTTCTTAGTTTTTCGTGTGTAATAGCCCATGAATATTTTGGTGATATGGCTTCCAGACGATTTCTTTGCGAAACCTTTACAGAACCCTCTTTAGGGAGTTGAGTGAGCAGTACGTACAACCTCACAATTTTTAGAGTCCATTTTAGGCATTTAGGGGCCAGATTACAAAAATTAGGCGATTTTCTTAGTTTTTCGTATGTGTTAGCCCATGAATATTTTGGTGATATGACTTCTGAACAATTTCTTTGTGAAACCTTTACGAAAGCCTCCGTAGGGAGTTAGGGGAGCAATACATGCAATCTCACAATTTTTAGAATCCATTTTGGACATTTATGAGCCAATTTTACAAGAATTAGGCGATTTTCTCAATTTTCCATGTGTATTAGCCCATGAATATTTTGGTGATATGGCTTCTTGACGATCTCTTTGTGAAACATTTTTAGATCCCTATTTAGGGAGTTGAGAGGGCATGACGTAGATTCTCATAATTTTTAGAGTGCATTTTGGGCATTTAAATGCCAATTTAAAGGAATTAAACGATTTTCTTAGTTTTTCATGTGTGTTAACCCATGAATTTTTTTTGTGCTATGGCTTCCGAACAAATTATTTATGAAACCTTTACGGAACCCTTCATATAGTTTGTGGAACAGTACGTACAGTCTAACAATTTTTAGAGTTCATTTTAGGCATTTAGGGATCAATTTACAGAATTAGGCAATTTTTTAGTTTTTCGTGTGTGTTAGCCCATGAATATTTGGTGATATGGCTTTCAGACAATTTCTTCATGAGACATTTACGAAATCCTCCGTAGAGAGTTGGGGGAGCAGTACATACAGTCACACAATTTTTAGAGTCCGTTTTAGGTATTTAGAGGCCAATTTTCTCAGTTTTTCATGTATGTTAGCCCATGAATACTTTAGTGATAAAACTTTTGATCTATATATTTACAAAACCTTTAAGAAATTCTCATGAGGGAGTCGAGGGAGCAATACGTGAAGCCTCACCATTTGTGGGACATATTTTTATGACATTTAGGAGCCATGGTAATCAGAGCGACATAGTTCTCAAAATTTCAAAATGGAGTGCCTTTAACAAATATAAAATAAAATAGAAGTTGTGGCTAGCTAGACGAGGCAGGTTTATGTAGGGCTAGTTGAAAACAAAAAAATTTACTATGTGGGACAGAGTAATTTAGGTTAAGCTTGAATCTGCTTCGACTTATTTTGTCCACCATCTCTACAAAAGCCTAGCGCGTCATTTGTGGTTCAAAGAATGGAGGAACAGTTACCGCTTGACTTCTCCAATTCTCTACATTTGCTTTCCAACCTATAGTCGTACCATCACCAAACAATCAAACAAGTTAGTAGGTGTTTGAACATAAGTTTGATTAAAATTCAAAAAGGAAGAAGCATTTTTGAAGTTGAAATTAAAATAAAGGTATTTGAACAAATATTTCACTTGAGAAAAAGTTAAAAGTTTTTTTAGCCAAAAAAAGTATTTCACTTGAAAAACATATCGTAAAAAACTAATAAAAAAATTAGTGCAATCTATAATCAGACAATGCTTTGAAAAATATTGTAAAGGGTAATTTTTACTAATCAAATAAATTATGTCATTAATTACTAGTGAAAGACATTGTATAAGCTGATAATATTTTTGAAGGATCCGAATAAAATATATAGGTTGACATTGAAAATTAGAGTTTCAGTTATATGTGTTGTCGGCTTATCTTGTTCAGACTCTTCAAAAATATTGTCAGGTGTGTATTAGATCCTCTAAAATTAGAATATTTTGAAAAGGTCTATGACAACATTTTTGAAGAGTTCGAATTGTGAGCACATATAACTTAAACTTTGATCTTCACTTCATGAAAGTTTAATTATTACTTATATTGTTCAGACACTTCCCAAATAATATTATCGGATGTATGTCAAATCTTTCAAAAGTAATACATGTTTAAAAAATTCAACACAAACACATCAAATATTATAGAAATAATATACCAGTGTCAATGCATATAACTTAAACTCTGGACTTGACTAGATGAAAGTTCAAGTAGTAATTACCAATGGTGGGATCAGCTCCATGGAGTTTAAGTTCTCTATGCTCTTGGCAAATTGCACAAAAACAACAGCATCCATGTACTATGTTATCTTTACATGTTTCCTTTGGCAAACCTAACAATTTTCTCAATTTGGATCTGTAATGAAATCCATAACCACCTTGGCACCCTATTGAGCACAGTAAGAAGTAAATTGTTGTTGCTGCTACACAAGCTGCAAAAAAAAAAGGAGGTAATTTCAAATTTCATATATAAAATTTTGATATTCTAGAGTTTTTCCAAGTTAAATAATGTGAGCTTATAACTCAAGTAGGGGCGTCAAGGTGGAGGTATATTGGGCCGTCCTTGAAAAGGGCGGGCTTGGTGGGCTAATCTCTGGCCTGCCCTATGGAAGCACATAGCTAAATCGTGACGCTCAAGCAAAGGCATGGGCTTCTTGATCGATCTCTAAAGTGGGGCGGACTCTTTGAGGTTGATTTCACATGACAACGTTCTATAGTTTACCAAATTGAGTATCACATGATAGGGTGCGCTCCAATATACCACCACCACCTTTTTGCTTTACTAGGTTTAATTATTTTTCACACAAATATTTTAATATACTAAAATTTCACTTATAAAATTAAGAACTTCAGGATAATGAGATTTTTTTAAGATAACGTCGAAAAGTGATCAATAGATGATATTTCTAAAAATAAAGAGATTAATGCATCATTCTCCCTCATGGTGATGGGGCATATCCCTAGCTAGCTAATGTAATATATTTTGGAACTCTATTTTTTGAGTTTACGCTGGAAAATTTCACTTTAACGGTAAAGTGCTCTTTAACAAAGATAACCTATTCTTTGAGCTCAAATTTAAGATGATAATTAAAAATGAAAAGGTGGTACTTACCACCTAAGATTTATGTTAAGTTTTCAACAACAAATATGCAGTGTAATCCTACGAGCAGGATCGAAAAAGAAAGGAAGACTAAACTTACATGTTTCTCCTTTTGATATAATCTCAGCATTCTCCCCCATGGTGATGCAAGGGAAAAAACAAGTAGTCACACCTTCAAAAAAATCAAGAATTATTTTAGAAATTGGAGTTTGCAATAATAATGAAGACACACAAAATGCAAAATTAAACTATACAGTTGATAGGATCATTGAAGCAATCACAAAGACCACTTGACCATTGACCCTCCAATACATGCATCTCTGTTGATGGCATCTTGCAAAGCAAAAACAAAATAAAATGGAGGAATAGAAAGGAAATTAAGAGGTTATTTTCAAAATATTTATTTAGAATGTAAGATAATTTTTGTTGGTATCTTGTCTTTATAATATATTAAGATCATAAAGAAGGTTTTAATTAAGTAGGTCAAGATTTAATAGTGTATAAGCTACATTGTTTCTTTCTATATCTATTCTTATAGGTGCCTATAGCCAACTCTATTTTTTTTTAATTTTCACCTAGTATTTGTTATCATATTGAGATTTGACTAAATTTAAATTCGAATTGGAAGTCAAAGTTTGACTAAATTCAAATTTGACTCGGGAGTCAAACGCTTCCTATCAAAAGCAACTTCATATTCAATAAGACTTAAATCCAAAATCTCAAACCAATGATGAAAAAGTACTTATCATTTGTCAAAAAAAAAACGACACTTCTTATTTTAAGGTTTTATTGTGATGACTCTAGAAAGTAAAGAATGAGGGACAACTAGGACTAGAGAAGTAGGGTAGGTTTACATTAATGATATTACTAATAACTTTATACATCTCATTTACTCTTAATTAAAAAATCTCTAGACATTTTTAAGATTACAAGTACATTTTTAAGAATATATTCGAAACTAAAAAAAAATAGATTTAACCCCTGAATATGAAGTATTTTTATTAGAAAAACACGTTACAATTTTTCGACGTAAACTTTAATTTTGTCAGACCCTAATATAAATATTAAATAAAAAGAAAAATAATCCACTATACTGTCCCACATCGACAAGTGAGCACAGTATGAAGGGAAGTAAATGAAATAAAAGCAAAAGTTGTAACTCATTGTAGGCTTAAAAAGGGTCGGTTGGCTAAATATGCCACTCTTGCCTGCGTGGCGAGTGCTGTATGGCTATCAAGACATATGGCCGACATAATTTCTGGAACTCTATAGGGTTGGCTCCTTGGCCGACCCTCCATTTCTATATTAACTTTTTTTTTTTAATTTTGCCAATTTATAATTTGCTTCATTAAATTTTTAAATAATTTGTGATTAATGGAGTAATGTATGTGTAACTGTAAGTATTTGAAAGTGTTAAGTGGTGTGGGAATATTGAAATTTTTATATTCATTTTTTTTTATTTATGTTTAACCCTCATCTTTCAAGACCTAATACGAAACATCATTTAATAAGAATAGCTTGGTAAAATACTTGTATTAGTAATATTTTTAGCAATGAATGTGTCAAATCAAATAGTGATGAATGTAGGAAATATTTGATGTGTTCTTAAAATTTTTGGTATTTGGTATGATATCCAATACTTACATCATTGCGTATATGTATGATATTTAGACATTAGAACTTTTGACTTCTTTAAATTGAAATGTCGATTTTGTGTGATTGACCAACAAAGAGAATTGAACTATCATATTTGTATGATATAATTGAGAATTTTGAAAGTCATAATTCTCTATCATATCTTTATATGCAAGTAAAAGTCGAACAAACTATGATGGTTGATTTTCCGTACTGCAGAATACCATAAATGAACTTTAAAATACCAAACCATATCAAAATAATTTGGCGTGATGATAATATAGTATTTCCAAAAATCGAAAACTGAAATTACTGAATCTAAAGGGGATAAAAGAGTGGAAAGTATATGTACTTTTAACTTGGTTGTTGAAGCAATGAAGTTTCCCCTTTCACTGTCCCAGAACAACAAGCAAACTCTTCTCTGCAGTAGTGGAATCAGAGTTTTGTGCTACGTCGAAACCAATTTGCCAATTAGAAAACATATCTACGTGACATTGGCCTCAGAAATACCTCTGTTGGGAAACCAGTCCGCCATTATATGTCTTCCCAGAGCAAACGCGTATCTCATGAACCAATTGCAATGGTGTAGAAGTCATGTTTACCACCTGCAGTCGCAATAAAGTTTCCTATTAATAAACGACCTTTTCAATTACAATTTTGTAGAGGGCGGGTATCACACTCAATAGAATCAGACTTTGTTTAGGATGAATGGAGGGTAATGTGAAGAAAGCGCTTAAGGTATTGCATGGGCACCGGAAATATGAGAATGGTTAAATGGAACTTGATGTAGAGAAGAAATTTGCCTGTGTGAGCTTGCTCATGTTGCAGATCACAAGCCTGTATAGAGGAAGGTTGCTGTAGGTTGACATCCTACGTAAAACTAGTCAATTATGGACTAAAATTGGAGCGACATAACAATGAGGATTCATATGGCTAACTACAACTTGGTTAGGATTGAGGCATAGTTGTTGTAATGTGCAAAACAAAAGGAATGAGTGAGATGCGCAGTTATAGCAAAGGACTTTACCTGGGAGTACGTAATAAGACAAAAACCAGTCACTGTCCTTGTAGCAGATAAGAGAGATTCATGGACTAGAGGACTCCCAGCTGGCATATACAGCTCCAATTAATTTCTCATGCAGCTTAGTGCCAGAGCAAGCAACTATTCCCCTATCAAGACTTTCCAAGTATATCCCTTTAGAAAAATCAAGCGAACGCCCTCCTGCATCAGTCACCACACCGCCAGCCTCTTGTACAATGAGAACACCAGCTGCATGGTCCCAAATCTTCTCTTTGTACCCAGCTCTAGCAAATTTCATGAAAATTTCAGCATCTCCCTGTGCTATGGCAGCATATTTTACCATGCTATAAACACGGAGGGGCTTGTTTCTGCCAAGGGAGAATAATATGTTAGAGAACACAACTTATCACCCTGAGAAGGCACACATGTGTTTGAGACTGACAGTTGCTACACACCAACATGAAGTACAAGAGAATAGTGGAAAGATCCAATTGTCTGAAGAAGAATATAACAGGATAAATAGATAACCAACAGTGGCAAAATGTTGGAGTCAAAACATTTGAAAATAATTCTCAAAGGTCAAATAACATATCAACATGTTTCTTTTTCTTCTTATTTTTTTCCCCGTAAAGTATGATATCAATAATTTTTTCCTTAAGCAAGTGTATTGTGTTGATTGAAAAAAACAACGCTAGAAACAATCAAGAAGGAAGAACATTGGACTTCCTGGTGCAGTTAATCAAGCACCTAATTGACTGTAAGGAGAGGAGCAGTTATCTATGCAATGACGGTCTTTGCTGGCCGTTGATTTTGCTGTTTAAGCCTTTTATAACTAAATGAATTCTTGGAGGCCGGCTGTAGACTGGCAACAAATTACTAGAGATAGTTTATCAACAAACCTAAGCCCAACAGAGGAAGCAAGTCCAGCTGCAAAGGAGTGGTTTGAATTATCTCTCTCAACTGGCTCACAAAAAGTTGCCAATGCTGGATCATCAATTGGAGAAACACGAACTTGTTTGGCAAAATTTGGCCATTCATATTGACTATCACCAGAAACCGTTGGCTGCACCCAAGCTTCACCAGTACCTTTTTTTGAGTACATCACACATCCTTCTTCCAACATATCAGGTGAGGGCACTGAAACTTCTGATGAAATATGATTTTGCTGTTGCTTATTATGCCTGTCCCTTTTCATATGATAATTAGGGCATCCTAGCACTCCAACTACAACCTCCGCATTATCAATCAACGCTAAAGCCACAGCATATTGACCTCCACGCACAAATCCCAGTGTACCATCAACGGGGTCAAGAACCCAATGCCTGCCACGAGGGCCCCCATTTGAATTGCAGCGACTAATAGCCTCCAGAATTTCTGAAGGCCCCAGGGTTTTATCTGGACCTTTCAGACCATATCTAGAAGCTTGTGCTAAGCATTCATTGACAGTGCTGACAACTTTACCCAATAGACCTGCTGATTCAGGCTTGGAAAGAGTTTGAACATCCTCTTCAGCTACTATGGAGACATTTTCGCTACCAAAAGTATTTGAAAGGATCCAGCTTACAGTTGCTTGCACACTCCAATCTATCCATGCAAAAAAATTGCAGGAAATACTTAGTGTGCATTGTAGACAATCTATGCAATAACTTTAAAAGATGCAAACTTGGAAATAGTAAGAACTTCTTCCACCCTGAATAATTGAAGGAATAAAAACAAACATTACAAACCATGCCCCCCTTTTTTGATAAGTAAGGTAATTTTATTAATGAAGCACAACTAAGATAGTACAGCGCAGATACAAGAAGCAGAAAAGCTAGTCAGGGATCCTATTGTATTAAGGAACCCAAAAAATCCGGCATTATATCAACATCCAGAAAAATCAGCCTTGCACCAAATTTTTAAGTTCTGAAAACATTTATTCTTAAATAATAATACTCTCTCTGTCCAACAATAGTTGTCCACTTCTTAAGAAACTACAAATAGAAGGATAATTTTACCATATTACCATTTGAAAATAATAAATACAATGTCTTGAAAAATGTAATAAGGAATGACTATAATTAATGATAAGGGTGAATTAGGAACAAAGTGTAAAATTATTTATTGATTTCATAAAGTGGACAACTATTGTTGGACATCCCAAAATAGTATAGTGGACAACTATTGTTGAATGGAGGGAGTATAATGCTTTCCTCCTTCCCTACAAGCAAAACCGAGTCCGTTTAAGTGCAGGTTTCTATTAAACACTACCAGAATCCAAAAACAATTCTAAACAGTCTGAGCAAACAATCAGAATATGCTGTTCACTCCTATAAAGTCATAAATGAGATATATCATTAAGCAGCCAAAATAAAACCTCAAGCATCTGAACTTTTATCCAGAAATGGAAAAAGAAAAAAATTTACTAATATCTCAAAATTCCGCACGTTGAACATTGACAAATTGACAAAACTCAACTTAGGTTACTGCCGCATTTGCAATCCATGTATACAATGAAAATACTTGTTCAATAATTAGGATTTAATATCCATCAATCAGTACGTCCATAAGAATCTTAATCAGCATAATTACTCCACCACAGCCAACTCTTTCTCAACAATTATTCAAATGATAATATGTTGAAGAATGGAATATTGATTCTAAATACAAAATTTAGCAGCTGAAAGTATCACTAATCCTGTTAACTAAACAAGGTGAAGAGATTCAAAAATGCACCTTCTTACCTGACATTTTGCCTAATTGTATGATCCCTTCACTAGTCAAACTGAAGACACAACATGAGTGGCTACATGAAAAATCATTCATACGTCAAGCAAGGGAAGTCATTTTTATGGGTGTTCTCTTGCGTAGAACTCAGAGCAACTGTATAACCTAAGACATAACTGAAACCAATCTACTGTTTGACCTTTGGCTTTGAAGCTGACCATATGGTGAATACCTCGTGGAAAATGAGAAAAGAAATAAGAGGGTCAAATTATATGACCATAGAGTGTCTCTATTGATAATTTATGTTCCTTATTTAAGTTATGAGTACAAAGATTAAAAAGTTTCAAACTAGATGTGAGTATCAAAGTGATCCTTAGGGTTACTGCTACTGCTTCTTAACATAACAATCACAACTGCTCGCAACCCCAGTGAACTTAAAGTGCTTGTTAAGCATAAAGCTCAGATATAAAGTATTAAGAGCAGAAGACAACGGAGTGAAGTTTTTGTGTCTTGTAAGAATTCCAAGGATGTGACCTAAAGATCAATGAAGAAGGATGAAATCAAAGGAGATCAGGGTCCAAATCCCAGTAAGGGCAAAAAAATGTAGGTGATTTCATTCTATCTACTAAGTCTTGTGGATAGAGTTACTCGATATATGTGTTGGGAGAAAGCAAGTACCTAGTGTAATTATTGAATGGGCACAAGTTAATCCAAACACCTCCATATTAAAAGAATAATCTGGACTTGCTTTTTCTATTAGGCTTCTAAAACCAAGCATGTTGAGACTAACCAACAGTTCCCATGATTTAAGAATTATGAAATATGTCGAAGTAGAAACATCATCATTTATCCACCATCCAAGAATTTTCAACTGTCATGTGAACCCCATTTCTTTGCAGATGATTAGTGAACAATGAAGATGGATAGGCAATATTTTATGTTATCTAAGGAAATGAACTTCAGCAATTTTAAGGTCAATTTCCACTTTCCAAAGCATGTATTTGCCTCTGAAAAGGAAGTTTCTCCTTTAACAGTTCAGGAGCACCACTGCCAGATAAAGATACATTAAACTTTCATCAGAAAAGGAACATAATTTGTAGCCCTTGTAGTTGCACAATGTAAGCTAGTATAAGAGGGTATTTGTTTCAACTATACAAGCAATGTAAAATTTATAATATCTTAAGAGTAATGAGAGCATTCTCTACATAAAATTTTATACCAAAATAAATGCTTATTCCACTCTTTTTCTACTTCTTACTTTCTTGTTGTCGCTGAAAGAATGATATTAAGAAGTAGTAGTTTAGACCTTCACTTCCGCACAATTCTAAATTTGTATTCCAACGATTAAATGACGTAGAGAAGAGGATTCTACTTCTCTTCTGGACTCGATAAGGCATTTTGACTAACAAGTCACGAACAAAATCTCTGTCTTTGAAAAGTGGACTTAGACTAATTTTTGGCTAAGGTGAAGCTAAGAAAGTTGTAAAGGAATGTTTCAAATAACGTAAATAGATGACTGAGTGATAAAGGATAATTGAAAGATATGTGAATTGATGTTGATTAGTTGGTTGTATGGCGACTGTGTTATATCCATTTCTGTAGAAGATGCGTTATTAATGCAAGTAGCAATTGGTACCAAGTTCAACCCACCATCTAATCGTGCTAAATATTATATTTCTAAAGACAGGGCAAGATTTACTGAAGTGGCATAGTGAGTGACTCATTCAGCGACTCCTATTGCATGTCAACTGATTGTGTTGCGGATAGTGTTCGGCCAACGTTACTTGCTTCCTACTCAAAGGGGAAGAGAAAGCAGTTACGCTGACAGACAGTGGCAGAACATACTTCAATAAAATGTGTTCATACACAATTCTTGTATATGTGTGTAATAGGCCAACACTGTTTAATAGTAAAAATCAATTTGAGACCGGAATTAAAATCTTAAAATCACCACAGTAAATGATCACAACCACATACAAGTTGAATTGTGGACAATAAGCCAACATTGCTAGCATAAACTCCTGCATACACCACTACTGTCAAAGTCACTACAGTGAAAGATAGTCAAATTCAGTAACTTCTTTAACTCGTATGGTTGTGGTTACGGGGTTCAAGCTGAATCATTTTTTCTTGGCAAAGCCAATAATGCATCATGCCCTTAATGAATAAAGGCCTAATTTTGTGTCCAATTCAATTTGAGAACTTAAATTTTACTATTAACACCCTTTTCCACTACAACTTATTCCTTCTTTTAGCTCCCATGTATATGAGAAAGCAAGTAACAAATTCCCATAATCCAGGGTACTTTCAACACCTAAAATTAGCTGTAATTTCCTAGTGAAACAAACAGCAGCTTATGGTATCGAAAGGGGACACCTTTGTCAAAAAAAATTACTTCTTTATATTTACAATCCCTTTTAGTAAAAATCCTGATTCCGCCACTGCTCCCAATGTAAACAAACATGTTCCATCTCAATGTGATTATCTACCCATACTTACGAACTGTCGCATCCATACAATTCCCCATTATAAAACAAAATTGCAAAAAATCAAAAGTACCTGCAATAGTAACAAGAGAATCATCATCTTTAGACTTAACCTCATCATCATCCAATGCGTTACCAAGAAAACCCTTTTGCACCTTTTGACAGAGACCACACGCCATATGCACAACCCTCACAGCCACATTCAATTCCTCCGAGTACTTCTCCTTCTCCATTGTTTCTCAATACAACAAATTTGAATCAAAATCCACAATTTCACAACCCAGAAACAACTCCACCGGCAGATTTCACATTCATATTTTAGTTTTCTGATAGTAAAAGAGAATCTCTCAGCTACGCTGCTACACCGGAAAAAGTGCCTTCTGTATCTTCTTTCTTTTACGGCTTAATACATTATGCTCCACTTTTTCTGCGATACACACCAATAAAATATGACACGTCTTAAAACATGAACGACTAATTAAATTTGTTAGTAAATTTCATATTTTGTTGTTCAACACAAATAATATACTCGTTAACTTGGATTTATCTATCATTTACATCCTCTAATATTGATTATGCACAAGTACATATTTAAACATACATGTGTACGAGATATAATACACATATGATACCATATATGACACAAAATTGTTAGGTAAGATGTCACGTAAGACTAATGTGTTTATTTTTTTAATTTTATACAAATTTAAGTGTTTAGTTTTTCATATTTGATTTTAAATCTATTTAATAAAAGATTGATTTGATGTTACATTGATTAGTTACTTGATTTATGTTTCTTTTTTACTAGTCATTTGATGAGTAGTTTAACCGCTCTTAATTGTTTCTTTTTTATTTGGCTTATACAAAATTTAAATATCATAGTTCGAGTTTGGGTTGTACCACAATCCATTTAATTAGTTGGATTCAAAATTCATTACTCGTATATTATTTAGTAATAATTTAAACATACTTACATCATTAGATCGGGGTCGATAGGTGGTAGTTGGCATACCTCAGTAATCTTAGTCGTAAACGATGGATACTAGGCGCTGTGTGTATCGACTCGCGTAGTGCTGTAGCTAACGTGTTAAGTATCCCGCATGGAGAGTACGCAGGGGCGGAGCCACGTAGGCATTGGACACCCTGCGTCGAAAAGCTATACTATACATACACGTAAAATTTTGACTTTATATTGGTACATATAGAATTTGAACGCCCTAAAAATAACAAAGTAATGCATAGTGGAGTTGGTAATAGCCATCGCAATGTTACTCTATACCTCGATTTGATTCCCCACATGAGTGTTTCATTTTTCTGTAATTATTTTGACTTCTTGAATTTTATTAAGTAAATAAACATGTGTATCTTTAATATAAATGTTCAGTAGCATGGTGGTTAACAGTGTCATGATTGGCTTTAGGGACTCAAGTTCGAATCTTATTAAAATTAAATTATTTCCTTAAATTTTAATACCTTTTCGAGTACAATTGTAATAATATATTTAAATTATATTTTCAATAGTAGTTTATTTTGTCTTTATGTTAGTTTTGAATTATACACTTGTAATTCTATTTAAAAAATTCTTATATTTAATTAAATATTGCTTAACTTGATTATTTGTTTTGATATTTTAAATCATCGTTTTTTTTTTTAAAAAATACTATTAAAGTTTGGACACCCTTCATGAAATTCCCGGCAACACCACTGAGAGTACGTTCGCAAGAATGAAACTCAAAGAAATTGACGGGGGGCGCACAAGCGATGGAGCATGTTATTTAATTTGATACAACGTGCAAAATCTTACACTTACGAGGACTTGGTATTGATCCCCAAAAAAAGGAGAAGCCGCGATCGAACTCAAATTCTGAAACATGTTATAGTAATTAAGTAGATATCAATTTATCAACATTGCATCATAAAAACATGTTGTTGGAACTTCTAATCAAATTCACACTATTTAAGTTCATTTCACTCTGATAATAAATTATTTTATTCTAATTCATTTCAATCCAAAATAATTTAGTTATGAGGCATATATGAAAAACTAAAGTCTATTTACTAAAACTGATATGAACTATACAAAGTGGTGCTACAAATAAAAATTAATTAGGCCTATCAAATCTGGTTTTTTTAATTAAAAGTCTAGTCCTTTAAATTTGAGGATTTCTTAGAGATCGATTTATTCTAGGCAGAAATTGAGCATAGAAAATCTTTCATTGAATATAATTATTTCTATATATTTGAAAAGAACTAATTAAATGTTTGAATTACGAAAAAAGAAAAATAATATTTGACTATGACCAATATGTATTAAATATAGCGTTATTTGGTCAACTAACAAATAGTAATAATTATGACAATCTTGATTATTAAATGTTCATCAGTAAACAAATTAACAGATAATTCACAAATCAATGCATCTTTATCCCACATTAATTGTAAAGTCACTTGAATTTTTTTAAAATCTACCAATAAAAAAGGAAAATATACATTTTCATACCACTTACTACCTCCGTCCACTATTAATTATCATACTTTTCCATTTTTAGAGTCAAATTATAAAAACTTTGACTAACATTTTATGATATATTTTTTCATCATATTGATATACAAAAAATTACAATGTATAGTACTTTTTTGTATAGTTTTTGAATATCTAAATTTTTTGTTTAAAATATCCAATTAATGTAATCTAATTTAACTTTGAAAATTAGTCAAATTGACTTTCGAAAAGCACAACATGACAAATAAAAGTTGACGGAGAAAGTGCTTTCTTTTCTTAAAAAAGAGAGAAAAAAAGATAGATGAGGCAGTAACTTATTTTCAATTTATTATTGTTTAAATTTTTAAAAAATATATAACAATAACAATTACTATGTCTTATTAAAAAAAAAATACTTAATAACTTACTTAGATATTTACCAAATTTCCAATCAAAAATGAAGGAAAAAAGAAGATTTTGTAAATTAATGATATATTTTTAAAATTATCAAACTACATAGTTTCTTAACAAGTGGTTGATTCTCCACTATAAATAAGACCACCTAGTTAAGTCTTTTCATTGTCACAAAATTCACATTTTTCATTCATTTTCTTCTTGCAAAGAAAAAAATGGCCATCAAATTCAATCCCATCCTAAGAACACTCTTAGTGGTGGTTACCATCTTTCTCCTCCATGTCTCCGCCACACAAGGCGGTCGGAAAGAAGTAATTTCAGGTGGTTGGACAAAAACTATAGGTCTTTGGAAGCCCATAACCAATACAACGGACCCTAAAGTGGTGGAGATAGGAAAATTTGCGGTTGATGAGCATAATGAAGAGGAAAAAACAAAATTTAAATTTAAAGAAGTAGTAAAAGGAGAATATCAAGTTGTTGATGGACTAAATTATCGACTATTAATCTCTGCCAAGGATGGTAATTCACTACACAACTACTTGGCCGATGTGTGGGTCAAGCCAGGGGGGAAATCTAGGACCCTCACTTCTTTTGAAGATTGTAATTTAATAAATGGAAATGATGTAACATGTAGTTTTAATTCATTTAGTTAATTGAAATCAATGAAATGAATCTCCAATTGGTATGAGTATATGTTTTCATGATTTATTTTATTTTATGTTGTGTGATCTCTTGATAAGATTAACATTTTAATTACTATTCTATGCTTGTTGCATTTTCCCTTATTATCAAAAACATCTCAATTCTGATTAATAATAATCTATTATAGGAATTTCTATCTAGTTCACACTATTCAAGTTTATTTCAATTTAATAACAAATTATTTGTTTTTTTTAAAGTACTTTTAAAAATTCTATATATGTCATATATAATAATTAATGTAATAAATTTTATAAAACTTGATTTTCTTGAACTTCTTTTAGAGACAATCTGCAGGTCTGTTCTATAATTATAGATGTCATCGAGGAATATGAGTAAATTTTATAAAAAGGTATTTTATTTGACCAACCTCATTCAATTAGTACTTTAGTCACACACATCTGAAGTTATTTCTACACTATAAACATGACAAAAAATACATTAGGTATACATTGATTAAATGATAGCCCCAATACTTCATTCAGAATATGACGCAGATGGATCCCTTCACCTTTTAATAAGAAGTTTCACATTCGAACATTGAGTATTACAAAAAAAAAAATTATTAGAAAATATATTTTTTTCTAAATTAATCTTACACAACGTGAATTTGAATTAGTCAAAACAATACGTATATATATATATATACACCTGCATTTTGTGTTTGGGCTAAATGACTTGCCTATGCCAGACCTAAACTTGGACCTAAAGCCCAAGTTGTCATCAGAATAAGAAGCAGATTAAAAGAGGAACTAGTGGTTGGGCTAAGCCCAATTATTAATTATAGCATTATTTGGTCAAAGCAAAAACAAATCTATCAAATTGTAATAACTATGACAATCTTGATTATTAAATGTTCATTATATATATATAAATAAACCAACAGATAATGTACAAATCAATGTGTCTTTATCCCACTTTGATTGTAAAATCACTTGAATTAAAGTTCTTTTAGAAGAAAATAAAATTATTTACCACCAACAAAGAAGGAAATTATACATTTCATATCACTTATTTTTTTTCTTTTAAAAAAAATAGAATAAAAGAGAAAGAAAGATAGAGGAGGCTAACTTATTTTAAAATTATTATTGCTTAATTATAATTAAAATTAACAACTTACATAAATGTTAACCAAATTTCCAATCTTAAATAAAAATAAAGAAAAAAGAAGTTATTGTAAATTAATGATATTATAATTTTTGAAATTTAAAATTTTTATGTTCCTTGATAAGTGTGAATTTTCCACTATAAATAAGGTCATTTTACTGTCAAAAAATTTATATTTTTCATTTCATTTTCTTTTTGCTAAGAAAAAAAATGGTTATCAAACTAAATTCCATAATTGTGACTCCCTTAGTGGTGGTTGTCATCATTCTCCTCCATGTCTCCGCCGCACAAGGTGGTTCATACCCACTCAACATAACGAACCCGGTAGTGATCGCGCTAGGACAATTTGCGGTAGCTGAGCATAATAAAGCGGCCAAAACAAAATTAGAGTTTCGAGAAGTAATAAAAAGATATGTTCGACCTCGTTATTCGATACTGTATTATGAGCTAATCGTCTATGCCAAGGATGATGATTCACTACATTACTATTTGACCTATTTGCAAAGGGAAATAATATGGTCGAAACCTCTTGTCCTCACTTCCTTCGAAGAATGTGACTCAGGAAATGAAAGCAATGTAAGATGTAATCTTAATTAATTTAATTAATCTGAACAAAAAATCTAATCTTTGAAAGAAATATAATGTAACTTATAGAAGTTAGTGACATCAATGAAATAAATCTTCAATTCATACGTGAATCAAATGCCTTATGTCACTGCCTTTTCTGATTGCATATGGATCGATTATCGTATCAAGGTTATAACTTATGACTTAAGTAAAATATACATAAGAGTCGCTGCCTTTTCTGATTGCATATATATATTAGTCGCTGCTAATACTCAAAAACAGTCGTCACTAAAAGCACCTTTTAGTGGCAATAAGAGTCGCTGCTGATACTCAAAAACAGTCGTCACTAAAAGCACCTTTTAGTGGCAATAAGAGTCGCTGCTGATACTCAAAAACAGTCGTCACTAAAAGCACCTTTTAGTGGCAATAAGAGTCGCTGCTGATACTCAAAAACAGTCGTCACTAAAAGCACCTTTTAGCGGCAAAAATAGTCGCTGCTAATACAAAAAAAGTCGCCACTAAAAGCATCTTTTAGTGGCAATAAGAGTCGCTACTAATACTCAAAATAGTCGCCACTAAAAGATGCTTTTAGTGGCAATAATAGTCGCTGCTAATACTCAAAATAGTCGCCACTAAAAGCATCTTTTAGCGGCAATAATAGTCGCTGCTAATACTAAAAACAGTCGCCACTAAAAGCACCTTTTAGCGGCAATAATAGTCGCTGCAATACTAAAAATAGTCGCCACTAAAAGCACCTTTTAGCGGCAACAATAGTCGCTGCAATACTAAAAATAGTCGCCTCTAAAAGCATCTTTTAGCGGCAAAACTAGTCGCTGCCAATACTCAAAATAGTCGCCACTAAAAGCATCTTTTAGTGGCAAAATTAGTCGCTGCTAATACTCAAAATAGTCGCCACTAAAAATATCTTTTAGTGGCAAAACTAGTCGCTGCTAATACTTAAAATAGTCGCCGCTAAAAGCACCTTTTAGCGGCAATAATAATCGCTGCTAATACTAAAAATAAATGCAACTAAAAGCATCGTTTAGTGGCAAAACTAGTCGCTGCTAATACTCTAAGATAGTCGCCACTAAAGCACCTTTTAGCGGCAATATTAGTTGTTGCTAATACTAAAAATAGTCACCACTAAAAGCATCTTTTAGTGGCAATAAGTGTCGCTGCGAATACCTATAATAGTCACCACTAAAAATATGTTTTAGTGGCAAATTTGTCGCCCCTAATAGTTGGTTTAATGTGAATAGTTTGTTTTAGTGTCAAATATAGTCACTCTAATTCCTAAAATAGTCGCCTCTAATATCTTGTTTTTGTGTCAAAATTTGTCACCGCTAAATGTCAATATTAGGGGCATATGCAGTTGTTGCTTATTTAAGTTGCAGAGGAAAGTATGTTTTTACTGCTATTTTGATCAGCGCTAATCCCTATATTGGTTGCAACTTAAATTAATCAACGCTATAAGTAGGATTTAGTGTCAATTTTGATCGCTAGTAAAAGTATGGTATAGTGGCAACTTTAATTGCTACTAATACCTGAAAAGTATATATTAGTGGCAAGTTTAATGACTGCGAAAAGCACTTGTTAGTGAAGTTTGTCGAAGTTAAGTGTAATATAAGTTACCACTAAAGTTAGTATTAATGGCAATTTTAGTCGTGCTAATATATAATTAGCCGCTACTAAAAGTATGTATTCATTACAGCTTTTGTCACCACAAATGTAACTTTGTGATAGAGTTATCTTGGACATATATTATGTACTGTCTGGCAATTGTATTATCACGAATGAAAATGTCTAGATGAATTACAGAAGGTAATAGAGCGGAATAAAGGAGTTGTAATGTCATGCTAGCACAAGTACTATTAATATAGTACTAAAGTTGTCACGGACTTAGAGTCTTACTAAAGCTCCGTGCGGCACTTGACAACTTACTCACGAATCTTTCACGATCTTGTAAGCTCAAGTAAGCCTTTTGAAACTAAGATCGCTAAGAGAATGAAAAGGAAAACTCAGAGAATTTGGAAAAAGGCTTTTGTATTGCTTGGAGAATGCTTACAACTTGCTTGCTTGCTTTCTTGGTTGGATGGTGCCTTGCAAATGAGGGGCACCTCCTATTTATACTAACTCCTAGGGACTAAAGTACAATTTTAAATTACTTTCTAAGTCCCTAAACTTATTTACACTTTGATCCTAGCTCTAGAACTTTCTACACACTCTAGGACCTTCCATTGCCTTCTAAGTCATTCTAGAGAATTCTAGGGAATTCTCTAGCCTTCTTGAATAATCTAGAGGGTTCTAGAGTTTTCCGGAAACCTCTCCACAACTCTAGACCCTTCCGCCCTTATCCGGACGCCAAATTTAACTGTGATGTGGCGGGACGTGACATAAAGCACCATAAATTATTGTATTGAGTTATTTACAATAAAACATATTGACTTACACATTTCACGTGTGGGCTTAAGCAGTGGCGTAGCCAGAAATTTAATGAAGGGTGTCCAAATTTTTAATAGTAATTTTTTTTAAAAAACGACAATTTAAATTACCAAAACAAATAATCAAGTTAAGCAATATTTAATTAAATATAGGAATATTTTAAATAAAATTACAAGTGTATAGTTCAAAACTAACATAAAGAAAATAAACTACTATTGAAAACATAATTTAAATATATTATTACAATTGTACTCGACGAGGTTTCATATCCTGAAACATTTTTATAATAGACTCAATTAGAAATAGTACAAAATACTTTCTTTTCTACATAAGACACTATACAACCGTCTAAAAACTCATCATCCATTAGATTTTGCAAGTCATTTTTAGAGTATTTAAATCAATGCTTTGTTGTTGAGAAGAATGTGACAACATCTCTAATTGATCTACCGTTCTTTCTTTATTTGGTTGACTTCGAGAAGTCGAACTTTTTTTTGGTACTCTATTATAATAATTCGTCATGTCTATTGAAACTTGAAACTAAAATATTAAGTTGGTTATTTTTGTTATAAAATAAGAGAACGAGAAGAAAAAACAGAGAGAGAATTATTGAGATTCTATTCTTAATAATATTGTGATATTTGGGTAAATGAGTCTCCTATTTATAGAGAAAGAAAACCTTATTCCATAAGGGAAAAGTATTAAAATTTAAGGAAATCTTATTCCATAAGGAAAAGGTATTAAAATTTAAGGAAATAATTCAATTTTAATTGAAAAAAAATAGTTAGTAGAGGAGGGATTCGAACTTGGGTCTTGGAGACCTTCATGATACTATTAACCACCAAGCTATTGAACTTTTATGTTAAAATTACGCATGTTTATTTACTTAATTGAATTGAAGAAGTCGAAATTGTTACAGAAAAAGAAAACAACCCTGCGGGGAATCGAACCGGGACAAAAAGTAGGATTGCACAGGCTATTGCCAACTCCACTGCGCATCACTTTGTTATTTCAGGGGGTCCAAATTCTATATATACCAATATTAAGTCAAAATTTTACGTGTATATATAGTATAATTTTTTGACGAAGGGTGTCCAATTGGACACCCTTGAGCCTACGTAGCTCCGCCCATGGGCTTAAGTCCATATTTTTCATTTAAATCTTTGGATAGATCAACAAACACCATCTTCTTTAATCGAAAATTTTCATAACAATGAGTTTCATTTCCTTGTAATATCTCTTGAATAAATATATACTCGGAGCACCTTAATGTACGACAAGGTTCTTTGAATAAGTAATTTTCATAATACATTAAAATGTATTTACCTGCTATCCGGCATAGAGCCATCCATTCTTTCTCGTTTTGCTCTCTCCTACTTTGTTCTAGTTCTTCATCTAACAAATCACTTAAATGGGTGGATATGGTAAAGTCCAAATCCTCCATTTAACTAGAAGTAAAAAATCTCCAATTAAAAAAATCAAGAGTAAAAAAGTTTAATTATTTCACATAACAAACACCTATATATAAATTGAGAAAATACATAAAAAAAAACTCTGAACTTGGCAGGAAAACTTATTTTAGCACTTAAACTATGCGGGTGATTAAATACCCCCTTAAACATCTTTCAACTGAATTAAATACCATCTTAGCGGCTGACGTGGCAAATAAAAAAGTTGTCCGCGCGTAAACTGTCAAAAGTTGAAGAGAAAAAGTAAGTGGGTCCCACTTTGTCTCATTAGTATTAAGATCTTTATATATTCAAATGTATAATATTTAGATTCAGTCATGTTTATCTTAATACATATATTAGTCAAATGCATATTCATATTCAAATGTCTTAATCTTAATAAAAATAAATGAGACGTCAAAATACTAGGTCGTCATGTGAAATTACCACTATGTACCCCCCTACTAGTAATTGTACATTGATATTTTATTTCACACACGATGTGTGATCCGGGAAGACTCGAGAGTGTTAACCCGAACCATCTATATACATATGAATTTCAAATCCCTTAAACTCAAGATTAGTGATTGACTCAGTAATTTAAGACGATCAAATTTCATCTTTTCCTTTGTCTTTCCCCAAAATAATATAATAATAGAAATATTTGAAAGAGAAAAAAAGAACCACACCTTCTAGAACTTATATAAAGCTTATTATAAAAGCCACCACCACTCTTTTAGATCCTCCAAGCCCAAGGTGACTTGACTTTATCAAAAGTATAGAGTTTTTTTGAATTTGCTCTTCCATTTACTACTATATACTTTTTATATAGCAAGTAAATATATTAAAGTTCTTTTTTGATGGTGTGCTTTTGTTTTTTGGTGGATCAAAAGAGAATAATGAAAAATAGTAAACCAATAGCTTGTTCTTGTTCAAGATGCAATTGCAGTGCCCATGTGGCTGATATGTGTACACTTACAAGATTTTGTTACATCCCTTTTTATTGGAAATCTTGGAAGGCTATTGTTTGTTGTTTTTGTGGTGCAATTCTCAAGTCTTATACATAATTAGTTATATCAATATCTTTTTTCTCTTCTCTTTCTATTTTAATTATATAGATTCATGTTGTATACATGAATTAATGTTGTTTCCAACTTCAATTTTGTAGCAATATATGTATGTGTGTGGAGTAAAGTCCTCATCAATCATCATGAAGAGCTTATATTAGTGGAGGTATACATGGTCCGAAGGGGTTCGATTGAATTTCTTTATTGAAGGATTACATTTTTTTTATTATATGAGTAACGAGTTCTTCTGAATATTATATATGAACTAGTGATTTCTGATTCATATAAGAGAAGTTTCAAGTTTAATGTCTAAGAAGTTCATATGTGTTAGATCAAGACGATTCACCATTTCCTTGTTCAAGGCGCTATTAAATCGTAAGTTTAACTTTCAAATTAATTAATTATCCTTATTTCAAAAGTCTAAAGGACATGACCTACATTCAATACACAATCAAAAAGTCACCCCCCACCCCCACCCCAAAAAAATAATAATCATTTTATTAGATATTTAAAAAATAATAAAAGAACATATAAACAAGTAGAGACCCGTAGGTAGGACTTTTCAAACTTGACACTTAAAATCCATTTGAGAATTTGAGAGATAAGAATTTGTAAGACTATTCAATTTTATTATTACCTTTTACTTAATTTGCTTTAATTATTTTGCTATTTTATGATCGTTATCTTCCTTTTTAATTTATCCTACTTTAGTTACACATTTTTTATCCGAAGGTCTATCAAAAAACAATCATTCTACCTATAAAGACAGAATAAGATTTGATCTTGTGTATATCATATTCTACTCAAATTCCTATTGGTAAAATTATACTGAATACGTTGTTGTAAGAATTTGCAAGGCCCTTCAAATTAAAGATATAGTCAAGTCATCAAAATATCATACAAAATAAATCAAGTCGATATAATAAGTTCTAATTGTGTATTTGAGTAAGTCATGGATTTGTTAGGACGTCTGAATCAAAGAAGAGTTCATGTCAATGTATGGTGCATGCAAAAAGAAATTTGGACAGAGTTTAATGAAAGTTTCACACTTGAGTTGAATGACTAATTTGGAAAAAATAACCAAAATAGATTGTGATGAGATCCGTTCGGGTCCCTCCACTTTTAATCAGAGATCATCTCATGTTCGAATTTCTAGGAATGAAAAAAATTCTATTGAAAGCAGCACCTACAAAAATGAGCCCTATAGTGCAAATCTGAATTTAGTCAGCCCCCAATGGAAATACAAAAGAAAAAATTGAGAAAAATTATGTTTCGAATTACAGTCTTAAACAATTTTTACACCATTAAAAAGTATACAAGATAAAAAAACTAAACACATATATAAGTGTGTCTATGTGTGCGTGCTCACTTGCAAAAAGAAAAAAAATTAGGAAAGTTTAGAAGAAAATATATTTAGTTTGTAAAAGTGTTGTTTGATTTATACATCAAGTACACACGTGATTCTACTTTGACAAAAGTGTATGCACATTTCAATTTTGGAAAAACTCCTTGAGGTTCGAAGAGAGATGAAGTTTACAGCCAATCTCTATCTTTCAAATAGTTTATTTCTAACATTTCTACGTGAAAATGGATGTAACATTGATATGATTGATTGTTCAAGTTTTCTATTTAGAATTTTATTCTGTATTTATGAATTTGAATAATTCTATGTCTGAATATACGCCTAATATTAATAAATTCACATTGTGAAGTCATGAATTAGTTAGGGAGTCTGAATCAAAGAACTAAAAGTAATGTTGCAAAAATAAATTTAGATAGAGTTTAATTGAAGTTTCAATACACTAAGGTACATAAATATCATAGAAAGATTGAAAGAGAGTTTGAATACTCCCTCCGCCATCATTACTTGTTCACTATACTAAAAACAATTGTCCAACAATATTTATTCAGTTTGAAAAATCAAGATATAATTTACCTTTTTGTGTCACGATTACCCCTATTATCTATTGTTTCAGGTGTGTACCAAGTCAATAGTTGACAACTATTGTTAAACAGACGACGACGAAGAATTAATTTGTTGAAAGAATATGGGTAAATTGTGCCTCACAAGTCACAACCAATATAGGGGAAATAGAAAGCTTCAACTCATTTATTTCTCTTGCATGTGCTCTACTTAAATGTCAAGACTCAAATACTTAATGAGATTATAACTCCACATATAGTACTTATGTTTTGAATGTACTTGAAGTACACAAATGATCTCTCAATCGAATTTCAATTGACATTTAATAACCAAAATGTACTTTTTTTGTTCTCGTTTTAATGTAAAATACACCAGCCAAGACATACATTATACGCTATGTATACATTTATTATGCACATCATAAACATTTTTATCGATAGACTCATGAGGATGCATCAATAAAAACATCTCAACCTGGCATATTTTCTTTGAACAATGTAACATAGTGTCACACCTTCACAAGATACGGGGTAAGGCGACATACACACCACACAACCCATATCCCACTTGCAGGATTACACTAGTTATGTTGTTATCGGTGTCACACACCTCAGATGCATTTGGCTCACTAGGGCATATTGAACTCACAATAAGAAATTCAATGTACAGACGCAGGAGGAGGAGGAGGGGGTAATGTATAGAACGATTATGAACATAATCCTGCGTTGTGCATCTCCTCAACATACTCATGGTGATAGTTATTAAATGGATTATCAATTCAGGAAAAGAACTCATAGTTGATTGTTAGACCAACATTTCATGTACAACTCGAAGTTCAAAGCTAGAATGGAATGGATAGGGGACGACAAATTACATCCTCATATTGGCTTGAACAAGGCCACAAAGACCTAGCAACTTACACTACTTTATTGCCGGTGAATAGAGACAACCTGACGTCAGTGTGATCATTTCTGCAAAGAGATTTAAGTAAATCAGAGGATGTATATAGAGAGACCAAATTTCAAGTAGCTTGAGAATATCAGTTCTTCTCAAAGTGAAGATGGTACACAAATTTATATTACATATACATAATGTAAGATTTGCTTTGATTACATTAGCTCTAAGTTCTATTTTTTAAGGTTAAATGACTTACCTAATTAGAGTAGGGAAAAAAAGTTCGATAAATGGTATTCCACTGATTGTCTTCTCCCAACCCCCACCCGTCACTTAACAATTTCTATCCTATTGTCACTGTTTCAAATCTTAAAATGGAACAAAGGATGTCCGATATGGTTAAATGTAGGTTAATATAATTGTTTTGGGAGTCAGATACACACTCCCCGCACCAATACTTCCACCCCACCACCGTGCCCAAACACTCCCTTCTTAGTGTTTGCTTAGATTATATAGAAATGCTCTCACGAATATAATTTTTACTTATTTACCAAACATGATAAAATAAGTGAGAAGACCACTTATTTACCAAGAAAATACTTTCTGTGGAAAAACATTTTCCTATGTACCAAACAAACCCTATGTGGTGAATACTAGACCAAATTTCAGTCAGCTAGATGGTTGCAAAATAGTTTAAAATAGATTTGAAATTCCAAGCATATTCTACAGCCATTTGACTGGACTCAGTATAAGAACATAGAAACTAAATTTCCTATTTGCTTCAAACAAAGTGTTGAATAAATATTAATAGCAACAAAAAATTCCAAAACCCTTGTTTAATAACAGATGAAGTGTACCTCTTCCTTCTTCTCTTTCTTTCCTCCTGTGAAGAGCTTATAACCTCCATAGAAGGCCAAACCCCAACCAGTAAGAGACACTATCACAAACTGCAAAAGATGTAAGTTCCTAATCAAACTTACAAGTTTATGATGTACACTGGAGGTGTTTGTATTAGCATACACTCGGTCAAATTCTGACCCCAGTAACACCGGAAGAATATAAAGAGTAATGCAATCACCATAACAATGTGTACAAAAATGTGATAGAAAACCCATGATGTTGACGATTTGGTAATATCAGAGTAGCAAATGGCTTAACATTCAGGACGCCTTCAACTAGACCTCTACAACAAAAGGTTAACACTTGACCAATTAACCTGTATGTTACTGCTAACTCTAAACTGTCTTATTTGTTCTGTAAAAGTAAATAAAATACCACCATGTGTGAACACCAGCAGCATACAACTCCACCGAGTATACTGACAGATCAAATCACAAACAATGGATAAGGTAATTTTAGAAAAGATGATGGAGAGTTGATCAAAACAATAGTATATCGAATCATTAATCTTTATGTATGACATTCGTTTTTTATATAGTACCCAGCCCACTAAAACATTACTCGAAAACACACAAATTTCACGGGTAAAATTGAGAAAAAAATCTCCTAAATAATGGTCTATAACGGAAGTCCAACCTTCAACTAACATTACTGGCATCGCCTCTTTTCTCTCCGCCTACAACTCCCTATAGAGAATCTGGCATTGGACACCCCCTACATCAACCTCCTCAAGGCCATCACTAACTCTTCTCTCCCTCAAGCTGTTTCTGTCCCCCATTTTCAACAAGCATCCCCACCGCAGGACATGTAGAAGGCTAGAAGCTACCAATTTTTCCCAACATATTAAATACAAGTGCCTTTTTCAATTCCAACTAAATTAAGAGGAGGCACTCATCCACACAAATGTTCAAAGCTCCTGGATTGAAGGTTTACGGGCTTTTGGAAAAAGCCTGGCAAATTATTTGTGAGATTTTGGAACCATAAGTTTGAACTGGCTAGCAATCATCCCCCAAAAGATTCTTTTTTCTTAGTTTATTTAGTTGGCATTTGGCAATGTATAAGAATATAGGCTTTTGGACAGTGGTCTTTTGTGCCTTTTAGCCTTTTTTGTAAAGATCTCAACTTAGCACTTTTTTGGAGTGTCTAAGTTTTGTTTAATAGAAATAAAATTGTTAGCTTCCTCAAAAAAAAAGGTTCTTTTTTCTTCTTGGATACAATAGTGTTATCCCCATTTCTCCGTTTTTCTTCTTGGATACAATAGTTTTATCCCCACTTCTCCTCCAAAGCATTTTTCACCGCTGCTGCAAAACCTATTCCAAAAACTACCACATTGCCTATCTCGAGAAGTTAGGTGTTGTGGTGGGTAAGAGGGCTAGGGCTCATGAAGCCTGAATACTTAGGGTACTGGGACTAGAAAGATGGCAGGAAATGAGGAACACAAGTTGCATGCTCATTTGTAAGGCTTCTGCCTTAGTTCACAGAAGACAGATGCAGAATTACCGCACAGATGTACCATTGATCATACAAATAGCATGTAACTTCCACTTCACAAGGCACAAGCAACGTCACAAAATATCACTAGAATTAAGGTCAGAAGCCACCAAGAGACAGAATAGTTCATGTCCATAAACATAACGTATTCAGCAGTCAAAGGCTCTAAACAACACAAGCATGACGATAAGATGAAAAAGTAACAAGAAAACAAGTCATAAACAGTGAACAAGAAGAAGTTCGACAGTTTCAGAGCAGGCAAGAAGATAACATCAAAGACAACCACCAAACAAACCTAAGACAGCTTAAACAAGTAGAAAAGAGAACTGTAAATATTCAGAAAAACTCACATGCTCTTCTTTCCATTTTGATGGGCTCATTGGATCCTGCCAAAAGTCCACCTTTGGAGGACCATGATGGTCTGCATAACAAAGAATAACTTAGCCATGAATATGCTGAACGGTACAATTGCATTCCAAAACCATATTCCAAATGCCATTAGGGCTTGCATTGTTTACACATGACAAACAAAGCCAGGAACTTGATAACAGATTACTACTCACCGTTTTCCTCACTTTTGTGTCACATACCAATTTTCTCAATTTTAAATTGTTGAAGATAAAGTTCAAATAAATTATTTCCATTCTATCTTACCTAAGTAGCTTTGAATGAGCATATGGGTTAAAAAACTAAATTCAAACAAGAACTAATATACAATAGAAGCAATAAAGCTAGAAGATACATATAGGCCAATTAAGACAGTAAAATGTAATATAACTACTACTCTTCAACACCAATCTAGTTGGCTCAGCTATATGAATCTTCTAAGTCCAGCTAGACCCCTCTACTCAGTATTTGTCCTCTAAAGAAATTAGGAGCAAACAGGAGTCCTTCTAGTTTGGTTAGAGGTTCTCTAAATCTCAAGCCTATTGTACATTGTCATACAACCTCCAACCAACTAGAAAAACTCCTGTAAATATAGCATATAAATCTGAATATTAATTTGAATAGCAGAAAACATTGCACTTCAAATCATTTATGTGAAGCTGTCAGTCCTTCAGTCTCTTCAATGGCCAACGCACTAAATCACACTACATAGAAAGGAGCACTGAGCTAAGCAGTTCTAAACCACAGTATCCTGCTTTGTCCGGTTGTTGGCAAAGGAAGCAGTTCTAACTCTAGACAATGTCATAAAGATGGGAATAACCTTGTGCTCTAGATGTTTTCTCTGTGGATTAATAGAGTGAGTACTACCGGGAATAATAAGGTGAGAGAAAATAATAAACAAGTATTGGTAATTTACTAAAAATTACACTATACTTAATATTTTTTAAAGGGCAAGCTAAAACCTTAGCCAACACTTAAAATGGGAAGTAAGGATTATTAATCACTTGTGACATCTTCAATAGTAAGGGTAAAATTGAAAAGAAACATCGTCTTGGTTGTCAAACATATATTTTGAAACACTCCCTCCGTTTCAATTTGTTTGTGGTTTTAACTTGAAACGGAGTTTAAGAAAGTAAATAAAACTTTTAAATCATGTGGTTTAAAACTAATGATATGTAGAATGTATGTCTGTCTTAAACATGTAAGATGAAAAGTTGAAATTAAAGATTTGTAAAAAAATGAAAAAAACATTATTTTTTAAATGGACTAATAAGACAAACAAAATGAAACAAGGGAGCATATCTTTTGGGCTCTAAGACACTTAAAATGGGATGGAAGGAGTATGAATTATCATTTAGTAATTTGATAAGCAAAGCTAACCAAAGCCAAATCTAGTGTGTCTACGTTCTAATAAACCAAAATAATACTAATTAGCAAGTAATTACAACATATTTTTAACTTGAGATCATATATATAAGTCCTATATTCAATAAGTTCCAGAAATCTAAAGCAAATGCGTAAATCAATCAATTAAACTCGCATTTAGCAATTTTCCACTTTTCATGCTCGTTTCATTTCACTGCAATTTTTTTTAAAAATTATATAAAAAGGGGAAAAATTACCACCACCGCCGGATAGACCGCGCCGCTGGATGAGGAGTGCGCCTTGGCGGGTTGTGTTCACTGATTTGGAAGCCGATAGTCGAGAGAGGGCTGAAGCTTGACGCGCCGCCGCTGTCCACGCCGCCATCTTTGTAATTTGACGATCGGAGATCTTCTCAATGAGGGTGACACAGTGATTGAAGTTACCAGAATACGAAAAGCTGCATTTCTTTTCCGATGGCTATTAAGGAGCATCCTGGGCCTTGAGATTTGGGCCAAGGCCCAATCCAATTTGAACTAGCACTAGTAGTGAACCCACCCAGGTAAAAAAAAAGTATTGAAAACACTTCTAAACTTGACACAAATTATTAGTTTCGTCACCAAACTATTGACAACCTTAAAAACACATTTTTACTTGACTAACTAAACTTAGATACACCCTCGATCTGTCACATGAAATGGTATGTGGTCTTCTACGAGCATGAAACGCTTGATAAAAACCTGAAAAAAGTGTTAAAAACACCTCTAAATTTGACGAGAATTTAGGGGTGTATTTCACTCAAGTTGCAAGATACGAGGGGTATTTAAGTTCAGTCAGTCAAGTAAATAGTGTTTTTAAAAGTTACAAGTTATATACCATTCTGCCTATTAGTTTATCAACATGATCAAAATCTATCTATATATTGAGTATAGATATGTATATATTATATGTATCTTTAGTACAAATAGACATTACCGATACACTTTGCATATATTTCGTAACCTAGTTGGTCCAAGTACTTAGTATTTCATAATAGTGTTTGATAGTTCACAAAGTTTAAAATATTAATGACGATGAAAAATAATACTTAAGTATTGTTGAAAAAAGAGTAAGCACGATGCGTGTCTAAGTAACATCAGGCAATGTGGTTAAGCACATCATAGTACCAGTTTAATACTTCTATATGATCATATAATACATGTATTATACAGTTATAATAACACAAATCACAAGAAAATTACAGAAGCACAACCTATATTGTCAAGAAAGATGAAAGTGCAGCTTCCTCATTGCCATGATTTTACTGTTTTCTACATTCGAGAACGAATTAAAACCTTTTTTGGTTTAGATTTTGTAGGCGTTGAACTCTTGATAGGCTCGTCAGAGAACTCGAAGGAATCTAATCCGTTGGTACACTTAACTGACACCTCATTTTGCTGCTTCATGTTGTTCATGTCATCCTGAAGTTTCTCCATCTTTGCTTGCATCTCCTCCATCATGACAGTAAAATCTTGTTTGTCAAGTCTAGGACGTGAAGGCGATTGATCCTTTGATCCTTCCTTAATGATTTTACTCCCACCTGCAGAAACAATTGAAATCCAATTAGTATATCAATCCAAAAGGCAAAGATTATCATCTCGACTTGAGAAAAGTATCAAGTAGAGCTAGTTCCAAGGACGAATGGGTCAGCATATAGCTGTTTGCATTATCCAAAATCCCAAACAACTGATCAATACTGAAAGGACCTAACAAATCAACGGAGGGGTGACACCATTTTGGTTGTAGACAGGATTGTGTGGGACTAAAATAACATTAAGGATGGAAGTGCTGATACCAGGAATCCTGGAGGAGGTTGGAAAAACAAGTATCACATGAATTGTGCATGAGCTTAACGGCTTAACAGTAATAAGTATTCCAATCTTGTGATTATCATAGCCTAAATCAGTCATAACATTAGATTACAAAACTTTAAACAAAGTGTGATCAAAATTCAAAGGGAAGGGAGCCTGTGCTGGATGGGGTATAGAGTAAGATGTTTCTCAAGATTAGCCAGGATAACAAATCCATGAGCTTTTTATTTGGAGCAAAAGATTATTTGCACCTAGCGCCCTTCCCCATACATATAGCAAAGATGGGAGTGAGTTGGGACTAAGCAGCCCAAATTATCATTCTCCTAATTATACCCCATTCCCTGACCTACCCCCTACGCCAGACATCAGATAAGACCCACATTTTTTTTAAAGAAGTGAGTAAAAAATATCCCATGCTTGATTTGTGTTCTCTATTATGTTTAGGTCCTTCCAGACAAACTCTAGGAACAAGAACTTCCTGTGTTGACCAAGGACAATAGTATGGAAGAACCAATTAATGCAAATGGCATTGAGACAAAATGATAGAAATCATGCATTCACTGGGCTCAACATTCTAAGCATCCCAGCTTCTGGAGATTTGTCAGTATTGACTATCTGACTTTAATACTGAACTAAAATGAAAGAGAAGAAAGAAGAAATTAATTGAAAGAAATTATTCCAAGGAAACACAGAAAAGTGGACCACCATGTTTGGAGGAATGTCATTGACAGTAAATACAACATGACATAGGAAACAGGAAGTCTTAAAATAAGCTAGGCGCAAATTCAAACACGAGGATGTAGGCCAAAAAACTTAAATAAGCTAATAAAAAATACAAAGAAGAGGAAGTAAACCAGAAAACTTCAAGCAAGGGGAAAATACATACACGAGAAAGTAAACGAGCAAGCTTAAATAAGCTAGGCACAAATACAAACACGGAGATGTAAACCAGAAAACTTAAACAAGCTAAGCGCAAATACAAACACGAGCAAGTAAACCAGAAAACTTAAATAAGCTAAGCACAAAATACAAAAACAAGGATGTAAACTAGAAAACTCAAAAAAGCTATGCGCAAATACAAACACGAAGAAGTAAACCAGAAAACTTAGATAAGCTAGGGGCAAATACAAACACGAGGATGTAAACCAGAACTTAAATAAGCTAAGCGCAAAATACAAACACGAGGATATAAAACACAGAAAACTTAAATAAGCTATTCACAAATACAAACACGAAGAAGTAAACGAGAAAACTTAAATAAGCTAGGTGCAAATACAAACATGAGGAAGTAGACCAGAAAACTTAAATAAGTTAGGTGCAAATGCAAACACAAGGAAGTAAACGAGAAAACTTAAATAAGCTAGGTGCAAATACAAACATGAGGAAGTAGACCAGAAAACTTAAATAAGTTAGGTGCAAATGCAAACACAAGGAAGTAAACGAGAAAACTTAAATAAGCTAGGTGCAAATACAAACATGAGGAAGTAGACCAGAAAACTTAAATAAGTTAGGTGCAAATGCAAACACAAGGAAGTAAACGAGAAAACTTAAATAAGCTAGGTGCAAATACAAACATGAGGAAGTAGACCAGAAAACTTAAATAAGTTAGGTGCAAATACAAACACAAGGAAGTAAACCAGAAAACTTAAATAAGCTAGGCTCTGTTATTGACTTATGACTTATAGTACAGGATTTGGAGGGAATATTTAATAGTCCGGAGGTAATTTCAAACACATTGCATATACAATGGCACCAACAGAATTAGCTTTGATCTGAAAATTAGTGTAGAAAGTTGCCCAATCTCAAGTTCCTTTTCTTTTTAATAACCATGGTATCGCGATCAGCTTGCGTGCACCTAGACTAATTCCACGGGATACCTATCACCTCCCACCCACAACAAGTACAGGTAACTCTGTCCATTAAGGCTAGGACATGAAAGAAACCACCTAATGTTATTTGTCTCTACTGGGGTTTAAACATGAAATCTCATAGTTCTCAACCACTTCATTAACACAGAAAATATTAACAAGTCTATCAGCAGCTGTTTTCAGTTGTCAGTCACAAAATGGCCTGGATCTCACATTTACACAGGAAATATAGCGCACATACTCAACAATATATTGCATAACAAAACTGTATGACTTTCCCCTAACACACGAAGCTTAGGAGATGAAATCAATTCAACCAATTGACAACCTATTTACATAAAATACAGCTCAACCTTATCAATTCTTCTATCAAAGAGCTAATAGAAATTGAGTCAACACCAAAATTGAACAATATAAATGCCGAATTGCTAAAAAAAAAAAATGAGCAGAGAGAGAAAAGGATTCTAACTGGCGACAGTTTTGAGAGATTCGTCAACGGCAGAGACAATAGCGAATTTACGGAGCTTGCAGAGAATGTCGCTAATCTTCTCCCGGCCATCCGGGTAAAAAACGTACTCATCGGATTGAGTTCCGTCATACTTGACCGGGCTGCTGGTTTTGGTCACCGGCGATGAAACCCCACCACTGTACTCACCTTCTGAAGCATATGCATCTGACGGTTTCTCTTGTCCTCTCCGGTTGAAAAGTTTCCCGGCGACTGCTCGGAATTGTTGTATAATGCCCATTACCTGTTATCCACAAGAAAATTTGCTGCTATTTCGTCCCCTCTTTACCTAATATATGAAAAAGACTATTTTTCCATATTTATCCGTCTGACGTTTCAATAGATGTTTCAGCCCGTTATTTATTTGACATTAATTTAGCCATCGTTTGATAGAGTGTATTAAAAAAAAAAACAACGTATTTGTATCATTTAAACTTAGAAATAATGCATAAAGTCTATCTAAACCAATATTATTTTACAAATTTCATATTTAAACTTTCAAATATTTTTATTACCTCCTAAATTATAATTTTTAAACTTCACCCCTGGAAGAATATTGCTTAATGTGTCTAGTAATAAATTAGTTCAAAATAAAAACCAAAAACAAAAAATAGATAGGGATCAATTGTTGACACGTGAGTTGTGTAAAAAAAAAAACCTTATTTTTATAAGGTAGAATTATTTATTTATTAAAAACAACTTCATATTCAAAAATTGAATTCAAATTTTTTAATTAAAAATAAAATAATACACATTATTCCGCCACAACTTTTAGTGGTAAACCAAAAAATCACTCATTATTCTTTTACCTAATTAAAAAAATTAGGGGAAAAAATGTAGTTCAACCATATTGTCATGCTACTTTACTGAAATGTACTAAAGTAAAATATTCTGTCATAAGCTCTAATTTTATTTTATTTTTGGTGAGTACAAAATTGCAAATGCCAATTCTTGCCATTTGTGTTAAACTCAAGCAAATCGAGTCAATTTTATTTATTTATTTATTTATTTATTTATTTTCAGAGTTATCTTTTGTGACATATGGAGAGAAAGTGGCAAAAACTATATGTTTTGAAGGTAGTTTAAAAAAAATGAGAGGAAACGAGATTTCTTTGTTTTCTTATATAATTTAAATAGAGAAACATAATTTTTTAAAGATTTTTTTACGTGGAAAGATGAAAATCTCTTATATGTAAAAATTAAAAAATATTTCCACAGTTCGATAAATATTTGACGAAGACTTAAAATACTAACCAAAAATTGCTCAATGCATATTTAAGGAATTATTGTTAACCTGACCATCAAAATTGTCACATCCAATCCTATACCTCAAAGTGAAATATAATATGATCGTAGCAATAATAAACCTAACAAAAAGTTGAGGTTGACCCCAAGAGGAGTATGTGTGTGTCAAGGCATTTGAGAGTGTGAATTTTCTAAACTAATTTCAAACAAGGGAATGATCGAATAATTACTTTTAAAACTAGACTATTTTAATAAGCTACGACTCAGACACTAATGAATTTATTTTCAATTATAAAAGAACTTGAAATTGTAGCCTCAATATGACATACCTAATTCATGAGCACAAGTATCTTGCTCAAATACATCTTTTCCATCTGCAAATGTTTAAGAAGTCATCTCCTGATTCGTTGATCTATAGATCAAGCTTAGGCAGGTTTGCATATAGTGTTTTAGACGGAAGGATTAATAATAAAAAATAATTGTATTGATAATTACTTCTTGGAGTTTATCAACTTTATCAAGCTAATTTCCAAAAGTTCTTCACGTTGGGTTCTAGTGTTGAAAATGAATAGAAAATGGAGGGAATGTGAAAAAATAACTTCACTTATTGAAAGAGTCTTTCTCTCACATTGATAGGATAAAGGAACTTTCAAGTGTTTAAATATCGAACCACTTCTTCATGTTGTTAATTAAGGGTCGAGAAGAAGACAAGCCTCACACTTAAGTGTGTAAGGCCTAGAGATGTTGGGGATATTATTTGCTTTGAGCTTACGCCTGCACGACTTCTTGTCTTAAGTTGAGGTATCACACAACCCCAGCTATAAATGAAACTAATATTGTTTTTGGAATTTGAAATGCATACTTTAGTTTTTATGTGTCTGGTAGTGCAAATTCTCAGAGTTTCAGACTCCAGAAAGCATTAATAATGTCCAAACATCAGGCAATGTGGTTAAGCACATCATAATACCAGTTTAATACTTCTATATGATCATATAATACATGTATTACAGAGTTATAACACAAATCACAAGAAAATTACAGAAGCACAACCTATATTGTCAAGAAAGATGAAAGTGTAGCTTCCTCATTGCCATGATTTTACTGTTTTCTACATTCGAGAACGAATTAAAACATTTTTTGGTTTAGATTTTGTAGGCGTTGAACTCTTGATAGGCTCGTCAGAGAATTCGAAGGAATCTAATCCGTTGGTACACTTAGCTGACGCCTCATTTTGCTGCTTCATGTTGTTCATGTCATCCTGAAGTTTCTCCATCTTTGCTTGCATCTCCTCCCTCATAACAGTAAAATCTTGTTTGTCAAGTCTAGGACGTGAAGGCAATTTATCCTTCGATCTTTCCTTAACGATTTTACTCCCACCTGCAGAAACAATTGAAATCCAATTAGTATATCAATCCAAAAGGCTAAGATTATAATCTCGACTTGAGAAAAGTATCAAGTAGAGCTAGTTCCAAGGACGAATGGGTCAACATATAGCTGTTTGCATTATCCAAAATCCCAAACAACTGGTCAATACTGAAAGGACCTCAACAAATCAACGGAGGGGTGACACCATTTTGGTTGTAGACAGGATTGGGTGGGACTATAATAACATTAAGGATGGAAGTGCTGATGTGACCAGGAATCCTGGAGGACGTTGGAAAAACAAGTATCACATGAATTGTGCATGAGCTTAACGGCATAACCGTAATAAGCATTCCAATCTTGTGACTATCATATCCTAAATCAGTCATAACATTAGATTACAAAACTTTAAACAAAGTGTGATCAAAATTCAAAGGGAAGGGAGCCTGTGCTGGATGGGGTATAGAGTAAGATGTTTCTCAAGATTAGCCAGGATAACAAATCCACGAGCTTTTTATTTGGAGCAAAAGATTATTTGCACCTAGCGCCCTTCCCCATACATATACCAAAGATGGGAGTGAGTTGGGACTAAGCAGCCCAAATTATCATTCTCCTAATCATACCCCATTCCCTGACCTACCCCTTACCCCAGACATCAGATAAGACCCACATTTTTTTAAAGAAGTGAGTAAAATATATCCCATGCTCGATTCGTGTTCTCTATTATGTTTAGGTCCTTCCAGACAAACTCTAGGAACAAGAACTTCTTGTGTTGACCAAGGACAATAAGTTTGGAAGAACCAATTACTGCAAATGACATTGAGATAAAATGATAGAAATCATGCATTCACTGGGTTCAAAATTATTCTAAGCATCCCAGCTTCTGGTGGTTTGTCAGTATTGATTATCCGACTTTAATGCTGGACTAAAATGAAAGAGAAAAAAGAAGAAATTAATTGAAAGAAATTATTCCAAGGAAACATAGAAAAGTGGACCACCCTATTTGGAGGAATGTCATTGACAGTAAATACAACATGACATAAGAAACAGGAAGTCTTAAAATAAGCTAGGCGCAAATTCAAACACGAGGATGTAAGCCAAAAAACTTAAATAAGCTAAGCGAAAATACAAAGAAGAGGAAGCAAACCAGGAAAATACATACACGAGAAAGTAAACGAGCAAGCTTAAATAAGCTAGGCACAAATACAAACACGGAGATGTAAACCAGAAAACTTAAACAAGCTAAGCGCAAATACAAACACGAGCAAGTAAACCAGAAAACTTAAATAAGCTAAGCACAAAATACAAAAACAAGGATGTAAACCAGAAAACTTAAATAAGCTAAGCGCAAATATGTAAACTAGAAAACTCAAATAAGCTATGCGCAAATACAAACACGAAGAAGTAAACCAGAAAACTTAGATAAGCTAGGGGCAAATACAAACACGAGGATGTAAACCAGAAAACTTAAATAAGCTAAGCGCAAAATACAAACACGAGGATATAAAAAACAGAAAACTTAAATAAGCTATTCACAAATACAAACACGAAGAAGTAAACGAGAAAACTTAAATAAGCTAGGTGCAAATACAAACATGAGGAAGTAGACCAGAAAACTTAAATAAGTTAGGTGCAAAATACAAACACAAGGAAGTAAACCAGAAAACTTAAATAAGCTAGGCTCTGTTATTGACTTATGACTTATAGTACAGGATTTGGAGGGTATATTTAATAGTCCGGAGGTAATTTCAAACACATTGCATATATAATGGCACCAACAGAATTAGCTTTGATCTGAAAATTAGTGTAGAAAGTTGCCCAATCTTAACAAGTTCTTTTTTTTTAATAACCGTGGTATCGCGATCAGCTTGCGTGCACCTAGACTAATTCCACGGGATACCTATCACCTCCCACCCACAACAAGTACAGGTCCACTAAGGCTAGGACATGAAAGAAACCACCTAATGTTTATTTGTCTCTACTGGGGGTTTAAACATGAAATCTCATAGTTCTCAACCACTTCATTAACACAGAAAATATTAACAAGTCTACCAGCAGCTGTTTTCAGTTGTCAGTCGCAAAATGGCTGCACGACTTCTTGTTAAATTCTCAGAGTTTCAGACTCCAGAAAGCATTAATAATGTCCAAACAACAATAAAACTTGGTTCCCTGTATGCGATTTTCAAAGCAATACAAAGAGGTAACACAGATTCAAACTCGTGAAACTGCTGTTCAAATTGTTGTCTATGATAACTATATAAAACTTGGTTCCCGGTATGCGATTTTCAAAGCAAACAACACAAAGATGTAACTTAGAAGTTAGATATACATACAAACATACACTAAGAACAATCCAGCAACACAAACATATATATATATATGAGAATGCCAAGATACATACTAGAATCTTTCTTCTGTTGTCGATGATCAGGAACCAGCAAATTGTCCAGATAACGAGAGCCACTAAATTCCTTCATCATGAAAACTCGTAGGACATCTTCAGGTGTTTGATGTGCAAATGAATCAACCTGAACTTTATTTTCAGAACTTAACTGCAGTTCTCTGTTTTCCAGCATCTCTGGCCCATCGAGCAATCCCGGAGGAACGGTACTACTGGTATCCTTACTCGAATTGCCAGTTATTTCCTTGTCGCACAACGTGTTTTGATTCTTTTTAGACTCAATTTCCATTTCGCGGACTGTTTGAGAGTAAATTTGGGAGACTGCTCTTCCACCTGCACACATGAACCACATACTCCAGAATTATAAAACAATTCTATGTAACAAATTTCACTCGATTAGCTAGTTAAATCGGTGTGTCTACTTGTTCAATCTGCCTCTAATTTGGTATAAACATCGACTTATCGTTAGTGGGAAGGGAGCAAACCAGGAAGGAAGATGTTGGCTGCTTCTTTGACGGCATAAACGGAAGCATTTTTGACGAATTTTGCACTGAAATTGACGATTTTAGCCCTGCCTTCTTCATCAGGCATGTAAATGTACGGACCCAGATTCTGCACGCCGTTAACTCGAACGACGTTGTCGATCATTCTGACGGCGGCAGCACTGTAATAATAGGTACTTTTGCATACCTTCGTCACCGGAGTTGCTAGATCCGGTGAGTTCCGTTTCACCGATTCTGTGCCGGAGCTTATAAAGTCCCAAATTCCCATTTTTGCCCTTTGCTTAACTCAGAAACTCGAAAAACTCGAAAAATGCTACTGCACTGGGAAGTGGAACCAAACTTGTGCTTTTTTGCTTGCCTCCTTGTATTCTTGGAAAATGGCAACAATAGTATTTTAATTATATATTTTATTTTATTTTCATGATCAAATGTCCATTAAAGAGTGTCAAAAAATATAGGAATGACAATGACGTAGATGGTTTTAGACATATATGGTGTGGGGCATATTTAGGCATACGCGGGACGAAGCGGATTTAAACATATAATTGTTTGATTGATTTTGATTTGACACGAATTTAAGAAAAAGAAATAAAATTGAAACTTGTATCTCGAACAAAGATACGTATAATGTACAAAAGTGTCATTTAGCCTTGATTTATGTCATATGAAAAGTTGAAATCAAACAGTTACCCAAAAAGAAAAAAAGACATTCGTTTAAGGGAAAAAGGCCTGATATATACCCCTTAACTTTGTTATTCAGAGCTGATATACCCCTCGTTATGAAAGTGGCTCTTACATACCCTTACGGTTATATAAATTGCTCACATATACTCATACCGTTACAAAAGGAGCTCACATATACCCTTCATCTAACGAAAGTGAAAAAAATAATTTAATTTTTTTACTATGATCACTAAAGCATATTTATGAGATTTGCTTCCCATCATGAGAGTTTTAAAGGAAACAAAACAATAACCAAGATTTAGCAATCCAGTAATACTAACTAACATATACGAGATCGATGCCTTCGATGTCCTAATACATACTAGAATAAACTACACTTTGTTCTCTTGACGATTATCATGAACCAACAAACTATCTAGATAACGAGTGCCCATAAATTCCATCATCATAAAGAATCTCAAGACGTCCTCAGGTGTTTGATATATAAATGAATCAACTTGAACTCTGTTTTCGGAACCCAATTTAAGCTCCCTTATACTTTCCAGCTTCTCTGCCCCATCAAGCAATATCACAGGACCAGTACCATTAGTTATCTTACTCAAATTTCCAATTATTTCGTTGTCACACGACCTGTCTTGTTTCTCTCTAGACTCTGTCTCTATTTCACGAATCGTATCAGCATAAATTTTGGAGATTTCCTTTCCACCTGCATAAAAGAAACTTTACGTTACCTAACAATGAATTTAAACATACGATACAATCAAGAATTTGGACATAGAAGTTTTAAATTATTTGAAATGGAGCAAACCAGGAATTAATATGTTGGCTGCTTCTTTGTAGGCATAAAATGAAGCATTTTTGACGAATTTTGCAGTGAAATGAACGATTTTGGCACGACCTTCACCATTGCCAATGCAATGACAGACATACTTCACCTTTTCTTTGCCGGAAGTAATGAAACCCCAAATTCCCGTCTTTTCTTCCATCCCCCGGAAGAGTAGATCGGAATTATATGAAGTAGCCCCTCATTTCCCATTTGACACTCTTAACAGTTTCGAAGGAAAATTTCAACTTTATACTACTACAAGGCCACAATAATCTCTCCGTCTCAAATTATTTATGTTTTTTGTTCAAAATAAATGAATAAATGCCATAATACTTAGGGTCCGTTTGGAAAGGCACGTTTATGTATTATTCAAAGTTATACAATGACATAATTTTAAGTGTTTTCTTTTATTTTTTTGAAATAGTAATGCCATATTCATACTATCGAAAACAAAGAGGTAACTTGAATTTAACTACTTACAAGCATATGAAACTCATAATACAAGAATCAATAAGTGAAATTTTACTTCAATTATACGTTCCGTTGTCCATGATCAGAAACTAGCAAAGAGTCGATATAACGAGTGCCCATAAATTCCATCATCATGAAGAATCTCAGGACATCTTCAGGTGTTTGATGTGTAAATGAATCAACATGAACTCTGTTTTCAGAACCCAACTTCAGCTCTCTGCATTTCAGCGTCTCTGCCGCGACATTGCCAGTGGCATTATTTCGAGACTCACTTTCTATTTCACGAACTGTTTCAGCGAAAATTTTGGCAAATGCCCTTCCACCTGTATACACATGAAAATAAAGCTCACATTGCCCAAATCTCTGCCTTTCGTTTTCACCTAATAAACATTATATTACATTTCTCTAGAGCTTAATAATTCGTAATCATTCATTGCTTTAACTTCTATACACTAACGATGTAAAGAATTTAACACTATTTACGCGTTTTTACATGTTGTAACATAACATTTAACCATTTCACCTCTAAAAAAAAATAACTGTCATATCTAAATCAGCTTTTGTTTTCTCCTAGAACAGATGACAAGAAATAACTAGTATTTTTCGCCTCTACTGAGTGCTAAGACTTAAACGTAAATCTTATTATTTTCAATCCACTTCATTGACTACTAGGCCACACATTTTTAACGTCTAGTAATTCCATAACTGAATTTAAAAAGTTGAGCATCGGAAAATGAGAGGGGAGCTAACCAGGAATTAAGATGTTGGCTGCTTCCTTGAATGCATAAAGTGAAGCATTTTTAATGAATTTTGCACTGAAATAAACCATTTTAGCACGACCTTCATCATCCGCCATGTACTCGCCAAGTTTTTCGAGGTCTTTAACTCTAACGATTTCGTCCATCTTTCTAACAGCCTCCGTGCTGTAACCGTAAGAAATCTCACATACCTTCTTCACAGTTTCTTTGCCGAAATTCATCAAGCTCCAAATTCCCATTTTCCCGCGCCTTTGCTTACCAGGCACGGAACAGTTTACAGGTTCGATAGAACTCAATAGCTTTACGGATTCCTGTTTTCCCTTCATCGAGTCTCAAACTGAACTGCTTCTATGAAAATTGCAGCATTAGTTAGTATTATTAATCAGGTAGGCATAATACCAAACTATTTCTAAACTTTTAATGCTTAATTTATAGGCCTAATTACCTACACTTTAAACCATACCAAACAAAATATAAATATTTTGTCGGCTTCTCGATGATGTCGTAGTATTAGCCTTATTCTTGTATCTTCTTATTTTTGACATACCACCGTATTATTTAGGCAAAATGGTCTGGTGGATACCTATACTTGTACCCGTTTGTATTGTGAACCCTTTTACTTAACCCTTTGTCATCTGAACTCTTACACTTAATAAAACACAATATATCAAACCCCTCTGACCATTGACCATGCTTATGTGGCATTAACATGGTTGAGTTGGCAAGAGAGTGAGACCACATGCCTATTAAGGCAAGTAAACATCATATATAATTTTTAAAAAATATTTAAATTAAAAGAGTAAAATAATAAACATAAAAAAAGAATATTGAAACCCTTCTTCTTCACCAAATGACCCACTTTTTTCAGCCATCTCCATTTTTTTTCCAACCCGCTTTTTTTCTTTCTTTCATCTTCTTTAGGTGGTCTGGTACTCCAAAGGCGGCAAGGAGTATGCTAGTATACCGGAGGCAGCAAGGAATTTTCTGGCCTTCTGGTACGCCGAAAAGGATGGAGTGCATAGGGGGTCCCTGGTGGTTCGCAGGAGTCGTCGATGGTACGGAAAAATGAAGACGGTGGAGAGGGAAACGAGGCTGGTGAGGGGCAATGAGCTGGTGCGGCGGCTTATGGTTTTTGGATTTGTGGAGGTTGGAGAAGGATGAGGTAAGAAAAATGGTGAAAGTGTGCGACGAAGACGGAGACAGATGAGGGAGAGAGTATTTGTGGTCTCGCCGGCAAGAGGAGTGGTGGCAGCGGCAAATTTCTCCGGCGATTGGGCCTTTTCACAGTGAAAATGGTTGATGTAGGGAGACCCAAATTTTTAATTTAGAAGAATAATTAATTTGTTTTTGTAAAGTTTGAATCAAAACTTTATGATTTTGGTCCAAAAAGAAATTATTATAAAAACTAAAAATGATGTGGCAAAATTTATCTTACATGGAATGTGACATCAGCGCGATTGAGAGTCACGATGTGTTGAAAGGGTTCAACATGTTGAGTTTAAATGAGTTCAGGGGTTCAGATGACAAAATGATAAGTAGAAGGGTTCACAATACAAACGGGTACAAATATAAAGATCCACCAGACCATTTAGCCTATTATTTATTGTGTTTTTGGTTATCGAATTATTTTGATATTGTTTATTGTTATTCAATATGCATGTAATTTAAATCATACTATATATAAAGAGTAGCGTCAATTTCATAAAATCTATTTTATATTCAATTTTCCTGTTCTTTACATCACCAAAACGCTAACTGAAAATCTTAAACCCAACAGAAAAATCAATACAAAACTACCACATCTCTAAGAGCTAGTGAATTTGGTAACTGCCTTAGTACCCTCAGAGACGGCATGCTTAGCCAATTCACCAGGAAGGACCAATCGGACAGCGGTTTGAATCTCCCGAGAAGTGATGGTAGGCTTTTTGTTGTACCTAGCAAGCCTAGAAGATTCCTGAGCAAGCTTCTCGAAGATATCGTTGATGAAGCTGTTCATGATTCCCATAGCCTTGCTTGAAATTCCTATATCTGGATGAACCTGCTTCAACACCTTGAAGATGTAGATCTTGTAAGTCTCGATCGATTTCTTCGACCTCTTCTTCTTCTTGGCTCCGGCAGCAGCGGCTCCGCTGTCCTTGGGTAGCTTCTTGCCGGCCTTTGATTTCTCAGCGGCGGCAGCAGGAGCCTTCTCAGCTGCTGGCTTCTTCTCTGCGGGTTTCTTCTCTGCCTTTGGTGCCATTGAAGGGGAAATTTCGGAATTCAGTAAGAAATTGGAGGGCTTTTGAGTTTGAATTGTGGGAAGTGAAAGGGATGAAGAGACTTATTATATATGAGTTTGGGGCTTGCTGTTCATTGGTTACTTTTGAATGACGCGGATCGTGAGTTTGAGCCGTTTGATGTTATAGTCAATAAACGGTGTAGATCAAAGTTGAACTCCTTCCTAATTACTCCATATTTTCCATATTTACACTTATTAAAAAGATTATTCGAGAACATAATTTAAATAATAATTTCCATTATTGTCCTTTGCAAGTAGTGCAATATTTTATCTTCTAGAAAATACCGAATTTTATTAAAGGAAAGGGCAAATATGAAAAAAATAACCATTCATCTTGAACTTTGAACAGTTTAATTATATTGAACAATTAAAAAAAAAATTCAAAAATTCAGTTAATATAGAGTAGAAGAAATATTTTTTATTCACTTGTATTATTCCTGACATTTTTTATGACAATAACTTCAGTTTTGTACTTCGTAACCGTAGTTTATTAAGAACTTAACTTAAGGTCTAACAATGCTAATTAGAGAATTTGATATATGATTTTAGTAAACGGTTAAGTGAGTCCTAAAGTGTTGAACGAGTGTTTGGAAAGTAAACCTCATCGAACTATATTCACACGTGAGTCTCAAAGCATCATTCTATATGTACATCGTCCGAAGTGAGTCCCAAATAATGTTCTAAATAGTGTTTCTAAGACGAGCCTCAGGGGTTATTTTGAAATTTATCGTATCATATAAATAAAATGTTTCGACTCACGCCTTTTAAGACACTTATTCCAACATCGCATAAGGGTATATCTGAGACCATACAATTCTTAAGGGGTCAATGTAACATTTTTCAAACTTTGATCGTTTTCTTTTACTCTGGAGAGAATCTCCGGTTTTCTGGAAACCCGAAATATTCTGGATTGTTAGATACGGTCGCTACTACGTTCTCTTGACGCAAAAGATTTTCCGATCGGCAACCGGAGACGGCAGTGAATTTCAATTGCCGTCGTTTAGGTATTTATCTCGTTTTCTGAAATTCCGTTTTGCTTTATCTTGTTAAACTTCTTTTATATATACTACGTAATTTTTTGCCGAACTGGTGCAACGTATTGAGCGTAACTAGGTGTTAGGAAGTTCAATTCCCTTTGCCTATCTAGGTTTTTGTTAGGGATTTCAACTTAGAGCCTGTTTGACCTAGCATTTCTCTTGTGATGTTCTGCTTTATCCTTGCTTAAATATGTCCTTTTATCTATAGGTGGTTCAATGGATCATTCCTATCAAGTTAATCACAGTTGTTCCCTAAATCCTCCCAAAGACGGCCTCCCTAGCACCCAGTCTTCTAATGATGCACTTAGGCAGATGGGATCTGAAGGGAAAATGGGAGCAGTTCATGAAGAAATGAAGAGAGTGAGTAGACTTCCACCAAGCAGTGCATATGCAACTCATCGGATGCGTGTCCTAAACAAAATTCTGCAACTTCTGTCGATTCAGGTACATGGTGCATACATTCAATGGGGGTGGGGTGGGGGAGCGTATGCATGTTTAGGATATATGATCATTGTGATCTCCTTTGCTCGTGTTTTATAGTAGTTGTATTTTACTGTACTACAAATAAGTAGCTATGGGAAAAGGAGACCCTTTTAAACATCCTACTCGAGCACACGACATATCATGCTTGAGGTCTCATTACTGCAATGCTACATTATCCAGGGTTAAATTCACTGATCACAGCCTATTATTGTTTATCTGGAGGGTCTCAAGCATTTGATACATTGCTAGTGACTTTGTAGCATGTGGATGATGACTTCTATTGCTATCCTAGATGGCTGAGTTACTCTGTATGGGGAAAATGCAAGCCATTTACTTTCTCAATGTGTTCCATGCATAAGTGTCACCTTAAGTTGTAAGATTGTTGGCATTAGGCTCTTCTTACAATTTTGGGTATATTCAAGGAAATAACGAGAGATATTCCTGTATGAATTCTGGTCTACATCAGTTGTATAACATTAACAGTTACTAGCTTGATTTTGTGTGTGTTTAAAAGAACAGTATGACTAGAAATTGGCCTCATATCTAGAGATTTAGGAATTCTCTTGATCCTTTGAAACAGATTGGCCTATTACTATTTTCCTCTCCCTATAACATGCTCAGGCCCCTTCTGCTCCTATTGGAGAAGAATGGTTCGGTTGAAATTCATACCACACACAATCTGTAAGTCTTCTTGTGGATGTTTTCTCCTCTCTCCCTCGTGAAAGTTTTGGCACATTGTCTGATCATTAGTCGGTCTAGTCAACCAATTTGGTGATTATACAATGCCAGGCTACTTGTATTGTTGGAGAAACTGTGATAAAATTGTTCTGATGTTTGCTGGTCTAGCATGCTTTGTTTCACCATCATGATTAGTATAAGAACAAGTTTGTTCTTAGGAGGGAGAAGAACTACATCTCTATAGTCACTTGACAACTTGCTCGGGGATGTTGTATTGTTTATAAGTGCATCATAGATTTCTTATGGCTTTGAGTTAATTGTTAAGCATTTGAATTGGGGGTTTTATGTTTTCATTGTCTCACATTTTATGCAGAGAACCACTTCACAGGATGAGGAGTTGGAATTGTTGTTTTCTGGGCTCTCTCTTGGATGATAAGAAGCAAAAGTCATATTTTCAGCAGTTGGTTTATCAGATTATGCAGTGGATCATTTATGTTGCTTGCTTCGTCTTGGTCTTCAGCTGCATCTTTGCAAACCTTTTCTTTTTTATGTAGAGATGATGTTCTGATTGTTAAATAAGTTATACTTGTTATATAATAGATCTATAATTACTCTTGTTATCTCAATTATCTAGTGGATAATCTGGCAAGTCAAAGTTAGTTGATTTCACCTTGAACTCTTATCCGGAACCTTGGGTTCCAGGTGTATTAATGCTCAAAGTACCATAGCACAAACACTACTCTAATCCAACAGTGGCTCTGGCTCTGGCTCTTCACTCGTAGAACTCATTTGATGACTTTTTAGCTAAAAGATCGTTCAATTTACAGATTTTTCTTTTTGTTCGCTTGATATTTTGTTCCTCTGTCTGCTTGAGTGTGTTTATTTTCCTCGTGCTTTGTTTTGTATATATTCTTCTTGGAGGCATGACTAGAAATGCTGCAATCCATTGCAGGTGGATTTGTAATGCTGCTTAAACTTTTTGTTGGTCTGGAAGTTGAGCATTGAAGAGTGTGGGTTCAAATCTGATGGTGAATCCTACATTTAGTGTTTATGGTTTAAAATCTGATCGTGAATCCTACCTTTAGTGTTTATGGTTTAAAATCTGATGGCGATGCTTATGTAATGGGAAAAAAAGGTTTGTGTTGGTTATGGCTTTAGGAGGTGTATTATACGCAAGGAAGTTTCACACACTAGTATCGTAGGTGTGTTGCATGCATTTTATAATGCATTTTCTGCACATTGTATTTGCTGTTATGTTGTTTGCATCAGAAACAACGCCCTTACTATAACTAGGTAATGTTTCAAGTCTTGCATTTGTGAGCCAAGCAACTGCAAGTCCTACTTTATGATATTATAAGTTCAGTAAACATGCCTATACATTTAGAAGTTATATACACGTCGGTTCAATGTTTGATTTGGTTGATAAATTGATGTGGTTTTCAGTTTTTATAAGTGGATTCTGGTCGGTACCAACACAGTTCACACATAAATATTTGTATTCCGTGTGGAAATATTGTGTTCAGTTGAATCCGTAGAATAGGGACTAGCTCACTAGAGCCTTCTTAAAACTATTTGACACTATTTAACCCATTGAACTCCAAAATATTTAAGAACGTACTCTATATATCCTGGCTACCACACAGTGCAATATTCCATGTAGAGAACTTTGATTTTTGCTCTGTGAACATGTATTGTATAGTTATACAGAGAGTATCTATTGCAGCATGAACAAAAATACTACTACGCATAACAAAAAAGCTTCAGAATGATACCTAATAAAGAACAGAAAATAAAGTAACAATCTCAACTAGAGATAAATACCAAAAAACATAACTTAAAAGATTAAAACATAGGAGGGATTCAAACCATGATCAACGACCACCACTGGTGCATTCACGGGCAAAGTGACTATCCTCACCACATTTGTAGCAACCACTGCCACTGCCTCGACCACCACCATCGGAGTATTTACCACCTCCGCCGCCTTCACTCTAGCTATATTCCCTAGCAAAGCGGCTAGTCTTGCCACACTTAAAACAACAACAACTTCCTCCTCCACCACGACAACGGTGGCAGTGTGGAGGAGGAAGCGGTTGTTTTAAGTGTGGCAAGTCTGGCCAATTTGCTAGGGAGTGTAGCCTGAGTGAAGGTAGCGGTGGCGGTAGATACTCTGGCGGTGGCTACAAATGTAGTGAGGATGGTCACTTTGCCCGTGAATGCACTAGTGGTGGTTGTTGATCGTGGCTTGAATCCCTCTTATGCTTTTATCTTTTAAATTGTTATGTTTTTCGGTATTTATCTCTAGTTGAGATGGTTGCTTTATTTTCTACTCTTTATTAGTATCATTTTGAAGCTTTTTAGTAATGGGGAGCCGTATTTTTGTTCGTATGGCAATGGATACTCTATGTACAACTATACAATACATACAGTATTTTCAAAACAAAAAAATCAAAGTTCTCTACAATAATAATTTTCCTAGCAATCGTCTTGTGTTCTCTCTTCCATTCTCTTAGCAATTCCTAGAGTTTTAGGCTGACTTGGCATAGCAAGATTGTGAGCAAGTGGTGCAAGAACGTGAGCAAATTGTCAAGTGCCTCACATGTGCTTAGTAGAAGTCTGTGACAATTTGGTATCAGAGCAAGGTTACAGCTAAGGTAATGAAACGACGGAGAAATCAATGTTGCGAATACCCAAGCCAACGTCATTTAGGATGTCGTCTGCAAGAAGGGCTATAGAAAAATGATAAATGCTTACAACAAATAGTCTTAATCATTCAGTATTCAAATCAAGATACAACATATTAATAATTTAGATGTGCATTCAGATTCAGACGTCTATATCTTAATGAAAACAAATAAAATCTTAGTGGTCAATGAAACGGGTTGAGTACCATGAGGTCACAGGTTCAAATGCTATCAGAGACAAAAACACTAGGTGTTTAACTTAAAAGCACTATTAATACAACAAATACAGTCGCATGACACCTAAAAAATATAGGAATACAGAGAGGGGTGTACATAGAAAATATAGTGAGGGGATGAGAGAGGGAGAGAGAGAGGATACAACCTAAATGCACATATGAATACAACAAATACATTCGCATGATACCTCAAGAAATATATATATATATATATATATATATATATATATATAAAGAGAGAGAATGACGAGAATACAAAATACAAAGAGAGTAGAGAAAATACAAAGAGATAGATAAAGAGGTAATCAAAATACAAAGAGGGAGAGGGGGGGGGGGGATATATATAGAGAGGGAGAGAGAAAGAGAGGCGAGCGAGATTGAGGAAATAAGAGAGAAAGTTTTTTTTCCGCGTAGCAATCCAAACAGTAGCTATGAATTGTAAATACTCAAACTAAAGTTATAGATCTCTAAGATGATAAGTCATTTTTAAAGGGAAAAAGGACAAATATATTCCCGAACTATCGTAAATAGTACGCAGATATCCTCTGTCATACTTTTGGGACATTGGTGCCCCTGCCGTCCAAAAACTAGAGTGTATATACCATTTATACTAACGGACATACATGTGTCATAATCTTATCCACCGATCCAACATTTATTAAATATCGGATCAACGGATAAAATTGCGTCATGTGTCCCTATTTAGTCTTCTGTTAGAGTGAAGGGCATATATGCTCTAGTTTTCTGACAATAGGGGCACTAATGTCCCAAAAGTATGACGGAGGGTATCTGCATACTATTTACTATAGTTCGGGGATATATTTGTCCTTTTTCCCTTTTTTAAATTCTCTTTTTGAAAACCACGTGACATTTTTGGAATTAAGCAAACAGTTTTAGGATTATTTTTTTTAACAATCTGTTAAGGAAAAGGCCAAATATGCATCATTTGTTAGACAACGAGGGTATATATGCATCACTTTTTCAACGAAGGGGTATATCCGCTCAAAATTGCATAGTTGAGGGGTATATTTGCCCGTTTCCCCTAATTTTTTTGATTGCTAATCTCAAATAAATTTTCAAGATTTTGTTACCTGAATGTGAGGAGAGATCTTAAGCAAGTTATTAAAGAATTTTCTTTTCTAGATGAGAATCCAATTGTTGTTTTTGGTACATAAGTTAGTCTTTAGATTTTGTTACATAAATGTGAGGAGAGATCTTAAGCAAGTTATTAAAGAATTTTCCTTTCTAGATGAGAATTTAATTGTTGTTTTTGGTACATAAGTTAGTCTTTAGATTTTGTCACCTAAATGTGAGGAGAGATCTTAAGCAAGTTATTAAAGAATTTTCCTTTCTTGATGAGAATCCAATTGTTGTTTTGGGTACAAAATCTAGTCTTTTCTCTCTTTACTCTGTATAAATAATGTTTCCTCTGACTTCTTATCATTGCATTGAAGCTCTAGTCACTATTGATACTTCAAACACCTGCCCACACCCAACAAGTAGTCTCTCTTTCTAGAGCTCTCCCTACTTCACCCAACTTCATAACCAAGAAAAATGTCGGAATATCTCCCAATAGAGATGATGGTCCTAATCTTCTCAAAGCTGCAACCCAAATCTCTCCTCCAATTAAAGTGTTTATCAAAATCTTGGAATGCACTAATTTCAAGCCCTGACTTCATATGGCTACATACACAACAATCGGTCCTCCTAAAACCCCCTACACATTTATTCAAAAGGTATTTCAGCACAGGTCTCAAGAAGGAAAAAATTCGACTCGCTGATGTATCAAATTTCGACACCCCTGTAATGCGATTAAGGTCGCCTTTTAATATCGGATTGCCAGATTATTTCTATTGTAGGATCATTGGTATATGCAACGGTGTTCTCTGTATGTTAGATGATTTATTAGACCATAGTAGTCCTGTGGTACTTTGGAATCCTAGCATATCCAGATGCCTCACCCTCCCAATGACTCCTTTTGGCTGTGACAACTCAGGGACTTACATGTTTGTCCTTGGGTTTGGCTTTGCTGTTAAAACAAGAGACTACAAGGTTGTGAGGATGGCCTATGCTCATGGTGATGGTCAATACTTGTTGCCACCTAGGGTTGAGATTTATGCACTTAGTTCAGGAATCTGGAAGGATTTTGATGGTTTTATTCCAGATATTGGTATCGTAGAGTATTTCTGGACACAAGTTGAAATTTGTGGGAAAGTCTACTGGACTGCATACAAGAGAAATGGGGAGAGAAGGGTGGAGAACTTGATTATGATGTTTGATCTCAATGAGAAGATTTTTCAGGAATTATCATTACCAGAAATTTTGGTTAATGAACCCCCTACGAATTTAAATATTGCACAGCTTGGGGAATTACTTGTTGTGTATCAGTATGATACACGTGTTTGGAGCAGCAGTTGCTCCATTTGGGTAATGAAAAGGTATGGAGACATAGATTCATGGAGCAAAGAATATAATGTTGCACTGGGCTAGGGGAATTTGGGCATGGTACTAGCCGTTGCTGATTGTCGTAAAATATTGTTGACAGACATGACAGGGATGCTAGCTTTGTATAATCTTGAGATGCAAACAACGCAAAGAACCACTATTGCTGGTACTATGTACTCTTTTTACTATGAGAATTACAGGGAAAGCCTTGTTTTGCTAGATAAAGGGGAGTTACTGCCTCCAGTTGATTTAGCATCTGAGGAGTCCACAGATGACGACGACGATTATGATGATGATGATGATAATGATGTTAATGATCAGGTACTTGAACTCCTGAAGCATCATGTTATGCATGAGCGTGTCACAACTTTACTTGGAGCCTGAAATAGTAACAAACAAATGTTATGAAGTTTAGGCATACTTATAGGGGAAATGGATTATTTGCCTTCTCAGTCCTTTCCAATTTATTTTATCATAGTTATTTGTTGTTTGGTCTATTTCAATTGTTATGATTATTATTGCGATTTTAATAAATTTGAGTGTTCCTACAGTTGTGGTTTCGTATTTGACTAGATCAACTAATCTGAATGTTTAGAATCTTTTAATTATTTTTTATATGTTAACCTAAATCTACCAACCCAAAACCCCTCTCTCCCTAGGAGTCAATACTAGTCCTCTCCACCCTGCTGACTCAATCACCCAACGGCCCAACCTTAAGGTTGGAGGTGGAGAACTCTTTCCACTTGAGCTAGCTTTCTTGTCAGATGAAATTTTTCAAAATTAATTGTGCTAGTCATTGCATTTTACTTAAGATAATCAAATTTTGGTAATTGCTGAGAATCTATTTCTTGATTAGTCATGAACTTCTTAAGCAACTAAGCAAGTGAAAACACACACTTTTATCGGCACTTTTGGTATCCATATTGCATTACATGGAAAATCATAATCTAGACATGCTTTGTAGATGATTAAATTTCTGCTTACAAGTAATCATGATTTTTTGAAGCCTATATAATATTTTAGTTCAAACTAATGAATCCAATACCATTGAGCCCTTAATCTGTAATGAATAATGAATGTTAACACCAGAAATAACAACTTGGTGTATAATGATGAAGAAATACAAGATTAGTAATGAATAAGTGCGGCGCTTTAGCTCAGCAACAATGTCTTCTGATTCATTCAAATGTTTTAAATTCACTAGAATTGTTGTAGATGTTTCAACTTTTTAAAAAAAATTGGTAACTTTAGTTGTAGATATTATTAACTTCACTTTTTGTTGTTGATTTTGGATTCACTACTTTAAAACTATGGTAAATTAAATGATACACAACAAGTAATTCCCTAAGTTGTGCAACATTTAAATTCGTAAGGGGTTCATTAACCAAAATTTCTGGTAATGATAATTCCTGAAAAATCTCCTAATTGAGATCAAACATCACAATCAAGTTCTCCACCTTTCTCTCCCCATTCCTCTCGTATGCAGTCCAGTGGACTTTCCCACAAATTTCAACCTGTGTCATGAAATACTCTACGACACAAATATCTGATATAGAACCATCAAAATCCTTCCAGATTCCTGAACTAAGTGCATAAATCTCAACCCTAGGTGGCAACAAGTATTGACATCACCATGAGCATAGGCCATCCTCACAACCTTGTAGTCTCTTGTTTTAATAGCAAAGCCAAATCCAAGGACAAACGTGTAAGTCCCTGAGTTGTCACAGCAAAGAGGATTCATTGGGAGGGTGAGGCATCTGGATATGCTAGGATTCCAAAGTACCACACGACTTCTATATTCTAATAAATCATCTAACATGCCGAGAACGCCGTTGCATAAACCAATGATCCTACAATAGAAATAATCTGGCAATCCAAGAGGTGATCTCAATGGTATTACACTGTCAAAATATGATACATCAGCGAGTTGAATTTTTTCCCTCTTGAGACCTGTGCTGAAATACCTTTTTTAAAAAATGTATTATCAAAATCTCAAGGCTCCCACCCAAATCTCTCCTCCAATTAAGGTGTTTATCAAAATCTTGGAATGCACTAATTTCAATCCCCGACTTCATATGGCATACACAACAGTCGGTCCTCCTACAAAACCCTACACATATTTTTTTTGAAATAGAAAAAACATAAAATAAATTTGTTATATTGTGATTGGTAGTCTTTTTTACACAATTTTTAAATATATATAACCGAATATTTTTTATTGTTAATTGTTTTAATTTATAATACTTTAAAACATGATTTCAGATATATAACAGATCAAAACAAATAACTAAAAATGTATTGAAGGGGCCGGGGTTCACTACAAGCATACAACTCAAGTTGATATGTCGTCCCCGAGCTATGTGCTTGTTGAGTCTTGTATATAGCCAAATACTTTATCCGTTTTAATTTATTTGTCTTGTTTTTTAATTAATTTATTTAAAAGGAATTTATTTTGCAACTCTTTAATTTCATTTTTTCACATTATATATTTAAGATTATAAAATTAAAAATTATCGTATTATATTTTATATATTTTTAATTTAAGAACTCAACATTTAAATATTTTTTTAAATTTCATATTAAATCAAAATAAAACAAGTAAATTAAAACCGAAAAAATAACTCTCACATGATCTTCATAATCTCCTTTACAATCTTAATTACTAACGTCATGTATAAGACAACTTTTTCGAAAAACAAAAATAAAATCTTTGTCTTCCTTTTTGTCTATCTTGTTTTGTACATTGCTCTTTTTTTTTTAAAGAGTATATAATAATAACGCATAATATTGAAAAGTGTTATGTTAAGAAAAAAGAGTATGTTTGTTTGATTGAGTCATACTTGAAAGTCGTGGACAAAGGTAAATCTATGCTAAACGGCTAAGCCATGGTTGACAAATTCAAATTTTAAAGTTAATAAATTTTCTATTTATATATTATAATAATAATTAAGTTACTTTTAAATAATTAATATTTTTTTATTATATATATCAAAGCTGCTATATTCAAATAAACTCGTAACTCCGTCTCTATTGCGGAGGATTACATTTTCAAAGGGTAAGAGGCATGACGTAGTGTCTTATCAAAAAATTTGAGGTATCACATATCGAAGCGTTTGTGAATAAATTATAGCAAATCATTCATTAATTCGCACTTGTATTTTGTTCTTACAATTTTCATCACATGCATATTTCAATATTATTTATATTATTTTAAAACATTAATACTTATTAGCATAAAATACACGTGCGACAAACGTGTTCGAAAATTAGTAAAATAAAAAAAGAAAGAATAACTCTCACATGATCTTATAATCTGCTGGAGGCGTCTCAACCCTAAATTAAAGCCACCGAAACGACAACTTTAGGACCATGAATAATAGGGCCTCAAATTTAGTGAATGGTAGTGTATATATATAAAAAAAAAAAAAAACTAATTATATACTTATTGTTAGTATTAATTGAAATTTCCTTTCAATTAAATTTGCAGTTATTTTCTACTTTTTAATTTGTCTTATTCACTTTAATTTGAATCAATCATATTTTAAAATTGGCTTTGTGAGACTATCTTCAATATATTATTTGAGGTGTCTCCTAGACATTTCAAGCTCAAGCTAATTAAATTATCAAATGATTAAATTTAAAAAGACATTATCTTAACTACTTTGAATGCCTTCTAAAGCGTAACAATCAGTATGATGTAGACGTATTTTTGTAATTTAATGTAATACGAAATATATACAAGTAAAAAGAAGGGAACTTGCTTAATGTCATGCTGGAAGTGTAATTAAGTAGGCGGCTGGTCGTAGAATAGTCTTTTCTGTAAGTGTAAGTGTTGTTGATGCTCTAATGGACATGCTCAATCACGTGAAGTCTCAAATTTTTTTAATGCTCCTACTACTTCTAGAATATTTGATAGTTTGTATAACAATTGGTTCAATTGATAAACATTTCAAAACTATAATCAATAATAATTTATCTAAGGTATAAACATATGTAGTGTTATATAACGTATAATAATTTATATATGCATATTCATGCCTTACAAATTATTACATAAAATATTATGCCGACAATTAAAAAATAATAATTAATTATCATGTATATTAAAAAAATTATGAAAATAAAAAATATACATGTAACTATAAATAAGCATAAAATCTCTTTTTTTTAAAATTTGGCTTTACACCTCCTATTCTATTCAGCTGCCATTCATAGACTTTGTTCTGTATTGGTCTGATTTTATAATATAATAATGTATAATAATGAAAGAAAACATGTTTAATTAGTAGTACTAGTTTCATTCATAAACATGGCCATAAGTAGTCATATACAGGTTTTATACCAAAAGCTAAATAATCTACAAAACAATATGATTCTCTACAAACTTCACCAATCATCTATACAACAAGGAATTTTTTATGTGCATCCAAAGAAAACAAGGGAACATATACTCCTCAACTAAGAGAAACTCGATTCTATTCCTTCAAAAACACTCTTATTTCTCTCCAAACAATTCACATTAATGCAAGTGGAACCATGTTCCAAGCCCTTCGTTTTCTCCTCCCAATCTTCAAGCTGAATCTCAACTCTTTCACAGTATTTGACATTACCTATGAAGTATCAAACTACCTAAACATATTCCACCATAACCTCATAGTCAACCGACATTGTATAAGAAGATGATCCATGTTCTCGCCCGCCTCCTTACACATATAACACCAACTTGCGCATACAACCTTTCGCTCTCTAAAATTTTCCACTACCAAATCAACCCTCAAGCAGCTAAGCAAGTGAAAACACACACTTTCATCGTCACCTTTGGTATCCATATTGCATTACATGGAAAATCATAACCTAGACATGCTTTGTAGATGATTAAATTATTGCTTACAAGTAATCGTGATTTTTTGAAGCCTAAATATTATTTTAGTTTAAGCTAATGAATCCAATACCATAGATCCCTTAATCTATAATGAATAATGAATGTTAACACCAGAAATAACAACTTAGTCGATAATGAAGAAATACAAGATTAGTAATGAATAAGTGTGGCGCTCTAGCTCAGCAACAATGTCTTCTGATTCATTCAAATGTTTTAAATTCACTAGTATTGTTGTAGATGTTATCAACTTTTTTAAAAAAAATGGTAACTTTTGTTGTAGATGTTATTAACTTCACTTTTTGTTGTTGATTTTGGATTCACTATTTTAAAACTATGGTAAATTAAATGATACACAACAAGTAATTCCCCCCAAGCTGTGGAACATTTAAATTCGTAGGGGGTTCATTAACCAAAATTTCTGGTAATGATAATTCCTGAAAAATCTCCTAATTGAGATCAAACATCACAATCAAGTTTTCCACCCTTCTCTCCCCATTCCTCTTGTATGTAGTCCAGTGGACTTTCCCACAAATTTCAACATGTGTCATGAAATACTCTACGACACAAATATTTGGAATAGAACCATCAAAATCCTTCCAGATTCTTGAACTAAGTGCATAAATCTCAACCCTAGGTGGCAACAAGTATTGGCATCACCATGAGCATAGGTCATCCTCACAACCTTGTAGTCTCTTGTTTTAATAGCAAAGCCAAACCCAAGGACAAACGTGTAAGTCCCTGAGTTGTCACAACAAAGAGGAGTCATTGGGAGGGTGCATCTGGATATGCTAGGATTTCAAAGTACCATACGACTTCTATATTCTAATAAATCATCTAACATACAGAGAACACCGTTGCATATACCAATGATCCTACAATAGAAATAATCTGGTAATCCAACATTAAGTGGTGATCTTAATGGTATTACATTGTCAAAATCTGATACATCAGTGAGTTGAATTTTTTCCCTCTTGAGACTTGTGTTGAAATACCTTTAAAAAAAATGTATTATCAAAATCTCAAGGCTCCCACCCAAATCTCTCCTCCAATTAAGGTGTTTATCAAAATCTTGGAATGCACTAATTTCAATCCCCGACTTCATATGGCTACATACACAATAGTTGGTCCTCTTAAAAACCTCTACACATTTTTTTTGAAATAGCAAAAAAATAAAATAAAAAAATGTGTAGGATTTTTTAGGAGGACCGACTGTTGTGTATTTCCAAGATTTTGATAAACACCTTAATTAGAGGTGAGATTTGGGTGGGAGCCTTGAAATTTTGATAATACATTTTTTTAAAAGGTATTTCAGCACAGGTCTCAAGAGGAAAAAATTCAACTCGTTGATATAGCAGATTTTGACAATGTAATACCATTAAGATCACCTCTTATTATTGGATTGCCAAATTATTTCTATTGCAGGATTAATATTGGTATATGCAACGGTGTTCTCTGTATGTTAGATGATTTATTAGAATATAGAAATCATGTGGTACTTTGGAATCCTAGCATATCCAGATGCCTCACCCTCCCAATGACTCCTCTTTGCTGTGATATTCAGGGACTTACACGTTTGTCCTTGGGTTTGACTTTGCTATTAAAACAAGAGACTACAAGGTTGTGAGGATGGCCTATGCTCTTGATGATGGTCAATACTTGCTGCCACCTAGGGTCGAGATTTATGCACTTAGTTCAGGAATCTGAAAGGGTTTTGATGGTTTTATTCCAGATATTTGTGTCGTAGAGTATTTCTGGACACAAGTTGAAATTTGTGGGAAAGTCCACTGGACTGCATACAAGAGGAATGGAGAGATAAGGGTGGAGAACTTGATTGTGATGTTTGATATAAATTAGGAGATTTTTCAGGAATTATCATTATCAGAATTTTTGGTTAATGAACCCTTTAAGAATTTAAATGTTCCAAAGCTTGAGGAATTACTTGTTTTGTATCAGTATGATACATGTGTTTGGAGCAGCAGTTGCTCCATTTGGGAAATGAAAAGGTATGTTGACACGGATTCATGGAGCAAAGAATATAATGTTGCACTGGGCCAAGGGAATTTAGGCATGGTACTAGCTGTTACTGATTGTCGTAAAATATTGTTGACAGACACGACGAGGATGCTAGCTAAGTATAATCCTGAGATGGAAACAAAGGAAAGCATCAATATTGCTGGTGCAATATGTACTCTTTTAATTATGACAATTACGAGGAAAGCCTTGTTTTGCTAGATAAAGGTGAGTTACTGCCTCCAATTGATTTATCATATGAGAAGTCGATAGATGACGATGACGATGATGATGATGATACTCAAATAAGTGAACTCCTGAAGTATCATTTTATGCATCGGCGTGTCAAAGCTTTTCTTGGAGCCAAAAATAATAACGAACAAATGTTGTAATGTTTAGGCATACTTATAGGGAAGATGAAATATCTGCTTTCTCAGTCCTTCACAATTTTTTTTATCAAGCTATATGTTGTTTGGTCTATATTTCAAGTGTTATGATTATTGTTGCGACTTTAATCAATTTGAGTGTTCCTTCAGTTGTGGTTCTGTATTTGACTAGATAAATTATTTTTTATATGGTAACCTAAATCTACCAACCTCAGACCCCTCTGTCCCTAGGAGTCAATATTGGTTCTCTCCACCTTGTTCCCTTGGTGACTCAATACCCCAACCTCAACGTTGGAGGTGGATAGTTTTTTCCACTTGAAATAGCCTTTCTGGTCAGATGAAATGCTTCAAAATTAAATGTGCTAGTCATTGCATTTTACTTAAGATAATCAAATTTTGGTAATTACTTGGAATCTATTTATGAAACGTACATTAAATTGCACCCTACTTTATTAAAGGAAATCTTTAAACGTTCACATAAATGGACAACTATGAATTTAGGAAACTTATTAGCAACTTAACATGATCTAGACCCAAAGGGTAGCGACTGCGGTTTTCCTTGTCATAAAAAAATTATCTAGATTCTAGATCATCTACTTTTCACAATGTATTGGCAACAAACCCAATGTGTTCCTACAAGTAGGGTTTGGGGAGGATAGAGTGAACACATACCTTGCCCCTACCTTTGAGAACGTAGAGAAGTTGTTTTAGAAAAAAAACTTTGGCTGAGCAAACAATGAAAACGAGGCAATAGCAACAAATAGAATCAAGATAATAAGATATTGAAGCAGCAGCTAGTGAGAGAAATCTAAAAAATAAGGGAAAGAAACGAATAATACTAATACTCCCGGAAAGTGAATGAGAACTCTTGCCAACTAATTAACCTTCTAGCTTAATCCTGACCTTCACACCATTCTATCAAGAGTCATGTTCTTGATGAACTGGAGATGCTTCATATATTGTCTAATCACCTCACTCAATACTTTTAAGGCCTACCTCTACTACTCCTCAAGCTACTATGACCAACCAATCACACCTCCTAATCGTGACATTTGCACCTCTTCTCCTCACATGCTCAAACCATCTCAGGCTCACTTTCCACATCTTATCCTGCACCGGAGCCACTCCTAACTTGTCCTGAATATCTTTATTCCTAATTTTATCTCTCTTTATACACCACCCATTCACCAAACATCCTCATCTTCGTCGCTCGCATCTTCTGAGCATGAGAATTCTCGATCGACCAACATTTTGCCTCATTTAGCAGACTCAGTCTATCCACCATTCGCCACATGGTAGAGCTAACTTTTATGTTTAGGTAGTACATTCTTATCACACAGAACACCGGATGTTAGCCTCCATTTCATCACCCTGCTCCAATACAATGAGTGACATCTTCGTCAATCTCCCCATTACCTTGGAACACTGACCCGTGTTCTTGAAACTTCCTCTCCTAGGGATGACATGTGTCAAGCCTCTCACGTCCACATCCCCTTCATAAGACACGCCATTCAACTTGCACTCCAAGTAATCAATTTTGGTCATGCTCAACTTAAAACCTTTTGACTCAAAAGTATGTCTCTAAATTAAACCTCCAATCTTGTGTTAAGTCCCCCTCGTGTCTCGTCAATCAGAACTATGCCACGTGCAAATAACATGCACCAAGGCACCTATCCTTGAATGTGACACTTGAGTATATCCATAGCCAATGCAAATAAAGATGGACTAAAGTAATCCTTAGTGCAACTCCATCACGACCTGGAAACGTTCCGAGTCACCTCCCATAGTCTAGACCCAAGTCTTAGCATCATCATACATGTCCTTAATCACTCTAGTGTAAGTTAGGGGAACAACTAACACATTTTACAGGCATCTAAGTTATTTTACTTCTGATATTTCCAGTATGTAAATTCCATAAGCTTTTAACAGAAAAGTTCCTTATTTTCTATTAAAGGGAGACTTATAAACAAGATGACATCTTTTTTATTTGGACAGGAACACATCATTTGATAAATTCTTTTCCTTTTATCTACTACTTCACTATACATGAAGGGATCTTCATTTATTATTTTACTAAAATAGGACAATTCCATAGATAAACTAATTTTACACCCATTCCATCTCCTCCACTTATCAAATTTCACAGAAAACACACAGATGCTGGCAGAAAGAAACAGTAATGGGTCATTTTGGAATTGCCATAAGTTGAAGAAAAAAGTGTTCTTGAAATCAAAAGCTCTAAGATATCAGGTTTTTTGCCAGCAAAATTAACAATAATAAAAGATTTTTTTATCTATTTAGGGATCAAACATGTGAAGAATGAAAAAAAGCAGAAGAAGCAAAGGGCGTACCGTATATATATATATATA
>NW_006239040.1:95639-132340 GCF_000226075.1 Solanum tuberosum
TATATATATATATATATATATCTATATATATATATAAGTTGGGAAAGCCGCAATTTTTTATTTTCTGTTCAATCTTCCTCTTCCGCCACAAGTCACAATCTCTTCCATAAATACAAAATCAGCAACAGTAAGTGGAAGAAGGTGAGAAGAATTGACCCTTCAGGCTGGCTTGATAGTTTGGGCTTGGGATTTTCGATATCAAGTTCGAAATCTCTTGCTTTCGAGGAGGAAAAAAAAGAGAGTCATTTCTTCATGGTCCTATCGAACCAGACACTAAATACATGGGGATGGCTAGGGCTTTCGAATCAAAGCATGGATGTCTGCTATTAAGAGGGAGCAGTAGATCAATTGAAGAGCTCGAAAGCAAAAGATTTGCCTTCTGGATCAAGCTTATCTAGTGTAAATTAGCTATGTGTCATTTGCAAACTACTGCATAGGAGCTAGGGTTTAGTTAGGGTTTATCTATGTGCAGCCAAAGAATAGCTGCAGCTTATTTCTTATCACTAAAAAAAAGTGAGAAGAAGTAGGTTTTATTCACTTAAATACATACTTAAGTAAAATAGGGTTCAAATTATGGCATTTAAAATTAGGAGTAGAGACGTCAAAATGGGCTTAGCCCATGGGACCGGCCCAACCTAATCCGTTGTTGGGATAGAATTTTTCAAGTCCATTTAAAATTATGGATTATAAGTCTGACCCATATAAGCCCTCGATCCTTGAGGCTTGATTGAGGCTGGGCCGGGGTTGACTCATGGGCCAAAACTATTTATTTAAGGGTAACTTATAGAAATCTCACTAGTGTATGAGCTAATTAATTAGATGTACGCTATATTGTAATATTACGAATCTTATCAAATTTTGGTACGTCAGATACATGTATCTTGGAATACATGGATTCAAAATTAGGTGTAATTTGTTCTAGTTACATTCTATCTAAGTGGATTCACATGTATCTAGGATACAAAGACAAATCCCACGCCCTCGCCTCCCTCTCATCTCGCTCGTCACTCTGTTATCTCGTTCGCGTATTTGGGATGCATCATATAGATATATGTATCTCACGTAGATAGTATCCTAGATACATGCTAATCACATTAGAGTTTTGCTAATAATATTGAAACACCACCATTGTTTATCATATTTGATTTGAAAGTCTTCTCGTTTTCTTGATATTATAGAATTTTAAGTTTGAAAAAAAAAAAAAAAAAAAGAAGAAGAAAGGCTATCCCGCCCCAGCTTGTGGCCCTTCTTGAGTTGGGTTGAGCATTTTCAGGTCCTTCCAATTAAAGGATCGCCCAGCCCTAGCCATCAAATTCCTTGATCCGCGAGGCTTGGGTCTGGTGAGGCTGGTTGACCCTTTTTGACAACTCTAATTAGGAGAAACTTTATATTTATGTAAAAAAAAATACCCTTTCTCTCTCGACATGACTCAAGCTATGGTAATTCTCTAATCTTATGATCAAATATTTTTTCATAAGATATTTAACAAAACAATAAAATAACAAGTATAGGATTAAGCTCCACTCCTTCTCATTTTCTTTCTTTCTCTCTCATTCTTTCATCAAGTATATCTTCTGAGCCATAAATATATATTAGTTATAAGGACTTGGATGTTTCATTAACAACCACTAATGTATTGTTGGAGCTTAGATGTAAAGTGATATACCCTACACATAAGATGCATACATATATGTATGGCATACAAAATACAACAACACAACTGTATACAAATTATATGCAAGTTGTATATTTTGACCAGATTGTATACAGCAATAAATTTGTGTATGAGTTGTATGTCTTGATTGTTCATACTAAATTTTTGTGTGTTGAAAATTAACTACGGCCAAAGAAAAAAGATAATTTTATTAGTGAATCTTGTTGAGAACAATTATGTTGTTTGTTTGATTCTTCTCTGCTATTTTTTTTGTGATACGAGGCTCTTTAGTATCATATTTCTCGAATTGCACGATAATTCGGACCTCTTAGAAATGTATTTCGATCATTAAAAATATCGGATAATACTTAATTATTTTGGGTTAATCCTCGAAAATAACCTTGTTGATGCTCATTTCGAAGAACTATGTGGTCGATAATATTTTTTTCAAATGTTTAATGGATGTTCTCAAAAAGTTATGCAATCTCCCTCAATTTATAAATGTTGGGTAGACAGTTCAAGTGATAATGAACTCTCTTAACGCATTTTGATTGGTTCATGCTTATTACAAATGCAACGTGATAAGACTATTTTTTATTGGCAAAACATGTCATTTTGAATACTACACACTTTTGATTGATTTTTGAATTTGAACGGCATAATTTTGTTGATCTTGAATTTGAGTGAAATATCAAGCCACTTGACATATGTCATGACTTTAGGCTTCAAAATGAAATAAATCTTGATTTTGATAAATTAAATAGATTACTTAATTTATAAAGTTCAAATAAACCATTGTACCAAATAATTTTTAATTAAGTTCAAATTTTATATGGACCAACCTCAAAAAAATTTACATGTATATATTACCTAAATTGTAAATATTTTGTTAAAAAACTTTTGCTACTTTTTAAAAATTCAAATATCCAGTTAAAGCAAGTAATTAGTGCCAATTTTTGAGGAAATTTGGCGAAAATTAGAATTGTGGTTTTAATTGAAATTCTATATTGAAGGAGGATGAGGTGGTGGTGGAGGAGGATGTTACTTTGTAAGACCCCAATATATAAATAAGTTGTATATTATTTTTATGACTAATGTATTATTGGAACTTGGATATAAAATTATATACACCTTATATATGATTTATACAGATGGCATACAAATACAACAACATAATTGTATACAAATCATGTGCAAATTGTATATTTTTTCAAAATTAACTATAGTCAAAATAAAGAAAAAAATGTAACTTTATTGATAAATTTTGTTGAGTACAAGTATGTTGTGCTTTTGATTCTTCTCCACTATATTTTTTGTAGTTTGAGGACCTTCCGAAACATATTTCTCGAATCACACGATAATTCAGATATCTTAGAGATGTCTTTCAATCATTAAAAATGTTAGACGACACTTTGAACTATATAGTCGATGATAATATTTTTCCGATGCTTGGCGTATGTCCTCAAAAAGTTATGTAATCTCTCAATTTATATTTGTGGAATAGGCAGTCTACGTGTTAATGAACTCTCTTACCACATTTTGATCGGCTAAATATTCATCACAAATGTTATTGTGATAAGACTATAATCATATCATTTGAACACGTGCCATGATCTTGTTAGTCTTGAGTTTGATTGAAATATCAAGTCAACTTGACACGTGTCATAAATTTTGGCTTCAAAATAAAATAAATCTTGATTTTGAAAAATAAAATGGATTACTTAATTCATAAAGTTCAAATAAATTATCTAACCAAATAATTTAGAATTTAATTCAAATTTCATATTCACTCAAATATCATGTAGATATATAAAAAAATAAATTAAAAATGTATTACACAAAATAACCCTTAAGAAATATTTACTAATTCCGCTATAAGAATTGAAATTATATTTATTCCATTTTTAAACCAAAATCTTGATATTAATTATAATCATATGCATACCCTTTAATCTTTAATTATTAGGAAGGAAAATCCACTTTAATTTAATTCTTCCTTCCTTCTACACCGTTGATTGACTATCACATCCAACGGTTCAAATTCACGATCCGCGTCATCCAAAACTAACCAATAAACATCTAGCCCCAAACTCCTATATAATAAATCTCTTCATCCCTTTCACTTCACTCAATTCAAACTCCAAAATCCCCCCAATTTCTGAAATTTTCCCTTCAATGGCACCAAAGGCAGAGAAGAAACCCGCAGAGAAGAAGCCAGCAGCTGAGAAAGCTCCTGTCGCTGCCGCTGAGAAATCAAAAGCCGGCAAGAAGCTACCCAAGGACGGCGGAGCTGCTGCTGCCGGAGACAAGAAGAAGAAGAGATCGAAGAAGTCGATCGAGACTTACAAGATCTACATCTTCAAGGTGCTGAAACAGGTTCATCCAGATATAGGAATTTCAAGCAAGGCTATGGGAATCATGAACAGCTTCATCAATGATATCTTCGAGAAGCTTGCTCAGGAGTCTTCTAGGCTTGCTAGGTACAACAAAAAGCCTACCATCACTTCTCGGGAGATTCAAACTGCTGTCCGATTGGTCCTTCCCGGTGAATTGGCTAAGCACGCCGTCTCTGAGGGTACTAAGGCTGTTACCAAATTCACTAGCTCATAGAGATTTGTTAGTTTTGTATCAATTTTTCTGTTGGATTTATGATTTTCGATTAGGTTTGGTAATGTAAAGAACAGAAAAATTGAATATAGAATAGATTTGAGTGATTGCAGTAAATGAAATTGTTATATCCAATTTTTTCTATTCTAATAGTTCGGTGTTGTTACTGCTTTCATTTTCGTGCTCATAACCTCTTTTATCTCTGCGAGTTAGGAATAATGTTAGTAAACAAAACTCGAAATGATTTTCATCTACAAGATATTTGCATTTCTGAAGATTTCAGTTGCACAAAAAGTAGTACTTTCAATGAATTGAAACATAAATCTAAGCTCCAGGAACAAACTTAGTGGCGTAAACCCAAGCATTGTTAGCGACAGGGTTGTCAAGGTGATCTAGCAGGTTTTCAAGAGGGCCTTTGCCGGTAACAATAGCTTGAACGAAGAATCCAAACATGGAGAACATAGCTAGTCTTCCGTTTTTGATTTCCTTTACCTTGAGCTCAGCAAATGTGGTAGGGTCATCAGCAAGACCGAGTGGGTCAAAATATTGGCCACCGGGGTATAAGTCGTTGCCTTCTCCAACTCCTGGAAGTCCATTGATTCTGAAACCTTCAACAAGTCCCATAAGCACCACTTGGAAACCTAGCACAGCTAGAATACTCTGAGCATGGACAAGGTTTGGGTTTCCCAAGTAGTCAAGTCCACCGTCACTGAAGATTTGTGCTCCTGCTTTGAACCATACTGGTTCTTTGAAGTCTACTTTCACCCATTTTTCAAGAACTTCTGGGAAAATGCAACCTAGTGCACCAAGCATTGCCCATCTCCCATGGATAACCTATATAGTTCAATGTTAATCAGCAAACAACCAAACAACATATCCAGTGAAATCCCAAATGAGTGGGGTCTGAGGAGAGTAAAGTGTATGCAGACCTTACTTTTTTTTTGGTAAGTGTGTCGAAATTTAAAGAAGTGTACAAATAGTTGTACCTCAAGAGCTCTGTTCTTGGCAAAGGCCTCGGGATCAGCAGATAAACCAGCAGTGTCCCATCCGTAATCACCAGGGAATTCTCCGTTCAAGTATGAAGGAGTTTGAGCAGAAAAGGGTCCCAAGTACTTGACACGGTCAGGTCCGTACCACAAATCATTACTCTGATAAGATGAGAGAAAAAAGAAACAAGTCACATAAAAATCTAGTAGGAAAAGAAAAAAAAAATGACAGTATGGTGCACTAAACTCTCGTGTGTGAGGTCCAAGAAGGGCTAGACCACAACTTCACAAGAGTATTGTATGCAACATTAAACCACATTTCTGCAAGAAACTGTTTCCACAGCTTACGAATATAAGATAAACTCACATAAAAACTAAAACATGTAAAAGAAAAGGAGATATAATGTATATATACCATGGTGAATCTGGCAGAGCCCATGGCAACAACATCTCTAAGAGGATTAGCATTCTTGGTTTGGCCCAAAAATGGTGTTGCTCTAACAACTGTGGTGGAGCTTGCTGTTGCTGCCATTGATGCCATTTTCTTCAACCTCTCAAAGTTGTTTTTTAAAATATATTTGTGCTTGGCAAATGTGGATGGTTCTAAAGAGGGAATTGGTTGTTATTTGTATAGAGAAAGTGAGAATCCTACGTGGGTGGCTAATATTGCACAAGTAGAAATTGTGGTTGGAGATGTTTTGTGTTGTGTTTGCTTAGCCAATCACAAGGCTTGAGAATATTTGAACTATATCTCCAAGTTATATCATCCTATCTTGATTTTTTAATCTTTTTTTTATAGTGAAAAATAATCAAATAATTGAGGCCTAAAATGGAGAACACTAATTACTATCCTACATTAAAAATTCAAAAATAACTTATTTTTCAATTTCTATGATTAAAAAAAGAGATAATGGTTAAAAAAAATATTACACTTGAAATATCATTTTTTTTGCGAGTTTTTTCTATCTGAACTATGAACAAATATTTATCAAAACACACATCAGAATTAATGAGTTAGCTACCATATGGACAAAATTTTATGGGTGAATAAAGTTGTCACACACTTTTTGGGATTGTATTCAAATACTTGGTTTAGTCAGTTTTGAGGTGTTTTTTTGATAAATAGTTAGTGATTACTTAGATAGGAAACATAAACACATGATATTTTAGATATGAAACTCACAAAAAGTTGATACTTCAATTGTTTTTTTAATCATTATCTCTTAAAAATAGTAGTCGTTCTGAAGTTTCAGATTTTACAACTCACAAGTAAACATTCAGAATACCTGTAGAGTTTGAAATTCAAAGAACCTACAAAAGAAAAGGTTAAATCTTTATCTCAAAATGTTAATTCCACAGATTTTAAGACTCAAGTAATTGAACATTAACTAATATTTCTGAAAAATAAATAATTCCATTTAAAAGACCACATTTGTTCAACTTCTATGTACAAGGCCATAAAAGTGGTTATTGGTACAAAACACACACATTTTATATAGTCAAAATAGTGATCAACTTGCACTCACATTGACTATAATATCGAATACCTGCTACTTCCCACGAGCATCTAACACTGCTCATCACAGAACACAAGAAAGTTCTAACCCATTGGTAATACATGTTACTCTTACAAGCACATATCACTATTCACAAGCAGATCTTAAAAATACAAGAAGGAATCAAAGATATGGAATTTTTACTGAAAAGAATGCAAATTAAGCAAAGCCAGATAACGTTCCGATATGAATACACACAGATTGATCACCACTCTCCAGTCAATCCTTCGACAAACCAAATACGAGGACAAAAGTAGCAAGAACAGCCTGCAATGCAACACAGAATAGTATTATTACATTACATGAGACATTAAGTTGCTATACACGAATTGGCAGAATTATATGGCTTTGTTTTTCAAATTCTGATTAAGTCGAAAAACCTTGACTTTGTAGGCAAAAACACATCATCAGTTAATACATTTGCTGCCTAAGAAAAAAGATGACTTACAGCAATGGTGGACGCGATGTATCCTGGTTTCTCTCGAGGATCAATTTGTGCACAAAGCAGGACAAATGCAGCTAGATACCAAGGGATGCCAGCAAGAAGAAAACCGATAATGAACCTTCAAAAAAATGAAACAAACAGCTAAGTATCATCGAATGTGAGACACCTTGAAATACATAAGGTCAAATTGCAGAATTCTAGTATCTTAATCAACTGATACTAGGCAAGACAAACTTTCAAACGTCAATCTTACCAATGTTCCTTAAACATCAACAAATCTAGTATAGTAACTATCAAGAAATCCAAATTCAACTAAAGTGTTCAACAGAAAGTTCTTGTATCGTCCTTCGTAGAGAAAAAGTTTGTCAAAAAAAAGCTCTCTAAGAACAAGAATGCTGCATCATTTGGTTTTGGACCTTCCCAACAACAAAAACAACTATGCATCAGTGCGAAACAAGTCAGGGTCAGCGTAACTCCAACTAATATGAAAACATAAGAAAGGAGAAACCCTGGAGGGAAAGGAATATCTTCAACATATTTGAAGCTTCAAGCCACTAAATGTTTCAATCGATCCACTTTTTCTTTCAATGGTTCTTTTCAAGCTACTAATTTCTCCCAAAACGTGCTCTCTTGGAGAAGAATATGAAAGATCCAGAGTTAAAAGGTCAAAAATACACAAACTGTCGCTTTATTTGGTCAAAAATACACATAAACTGTCGCTTTATTTCGCGAGTTTCACATCCCAACTATCAATTATTCCCTTTTTCTACTTGAACTATCACCATCTATATATGAATTAAAACACACCTCAACTATCAGTTCTCTTTTCCTAACTAATAGTTGAGGTATGTTTTAATACATAGATGATGATAGTTCAAGTAGAAAAAGGGAACAACAAATAGCTGGGTTGTGAAACTCAGTAAATAACGATAGTTCAAGTATATTTTTGATCATAAACTCAAAGATCAAGTAAATAATTTCCAGCACCCTTTCGAGGAACATTTCAAGAAGTGTTTGTTTACTTTTCATTGAATTCCTTGGACTTTGAAGGTATGTATTTGGAGATTGGATCTGTTAGCACTAGATTTGCAAGGGACATTTACCCTTTACTAACCAAGACAAGAAACAACAAATAGTGCATCTTCCTTGTGGAGAAAGGACAAGCGAATCGAGATATTAGAATATAAAAGCAGTGGGATAACAAAGACAGACCATCACTTAGCCTCTGTATATATTTGAGCAAGTCTATAGACTAGTATTACTCGTATGGTAGATAACTAGCACACAAGAAGCATATGTTACTAAAAGCACGAAGCAATATGAACATCTAATAATTCAAGTCGAATGCTGATTACTTAAGGGGAAAAGAAAAATGGAACTTACAAGAACCATCCGAGACCAATGCCACAGCAAGGAAGGTGATGATGTCTCTCGGGTCTTCCCTCAGGATCAGTAGCAATATAACCTAAAAAATCAGGAAAAGTGGCAGAAAATTGTAAGTGACAATAGTTCGGAACCTCTAATTAACAAATAATACTGATGCTCCAAATGATAGAACTCATCGATAGTCTCATCATAGCGCCTTAAAAATATAACAAAGTATGATCCTGCAAGACTAGTCCCTCTTGAACTGTAGCTAATCAATAAATCAACTAAGCTTCAATCGAAACTATATGAGGTCAGGATAGGCACAGGCATATCTAGTATAAAATCAATCGAACCCAACATTTTCGACATGGAGCATGAATATATATATAAAAAAAAATCACTAAAATCAACAAATATAAAGGATAATGAGTTCACCGGTAAAAGCCTAAAGACTGAACCATCAAATTTAAATCCTGGATCCGCCTCTGAGTTATGAATTCTTTATAATTATGCTTCTATGAAAAATCATCATTTGACTATTTGTACAACCTACCACAAGTTTCTTATGGCTTCATTTCAAGTTAGTTCAACTATATTGTCCATATCAAAGTCAAATCCGTCCTAAACCATGAAAATAACATCAAAGACAAAGCCAAGATTTTTAATTTACGAGTTCTGAATCACAATCGTTTTTGCTTCATGAGTTCTAAATAGATTATAAGTTTGAGCCAAAACTATTGAGTTCTCCGATCTCTTATTTATAAGGGTGGCTCCACCCAAATCAAAAAACAATTTTTAAAACCCTGTCTAGACTAGTTTTTGGGAGAAATTTCAGTTTCACTTACAAAAGTTCAATTTTTTTCCAAGCATATCCAAATACAAACTCAAATTACAAAATTCACAACTTTAAAAACTCAAATTTTCGAGTTTCAACTTCAAAATTTATAGCCAAACAGGACAAAGTATAGGAGCAACAACCTGGAACAGCTTGATAACCATGAGCATAGTATTCAGGTGTAGGTGCCCCCGTAGCGCCAGGCGGGGGAACCGGCTGAGGAAATCCCATCACCGGTTGAGAAGATGCTTGAAAAGTTCCATATTCCGGTGGTGGCACCGGCACCGACACTGCCGCCGGTTGGTCTTCTCCGTGGTGGTGATGGTGGGGGAAGTGGTGGTGATGATGGGGGAAGTGGTGGTGATGATGACTCTCCTTGCCTTCTTCACTCATTGAATTGTTGAATTTTTCTAAGTTTTGAGTTGGGAATTTTGGATCAACATTTTAGTGAGCTGGTATTCGTTGGCTATGTAGTTATGATTGACTAATTATGAGCCTCCACGTGGATATGTCCAACCACATTTCAAATTATTAAAAAAAAAAAAAAACTAATCTTGTGGTTTCTAGATAAGTATTGACAATGTTGAAAAGTGACCCTCATGTTGGAGATAGCAACACACTAAACTATTTTTTATTAGAAAAAACAAATCACTAATTAGCTATGGCATATGAATAAGTATTAAAAGAGAATTTTATTCTATTGACGTGCTATGTCAAAATAAGTTATTGATCGGGTGGTAAACATCAATCACTTTCAATCTTAATTTTGTGGTTCAAGTTATTAAGAAAACGAAAAGGTAGAAGCTCTCGAGGAGGGGTAATTTAATACTCCCTCCGTCCCATTTTATGTGACAACATTTGATCAGGCACAAAGTTTAAGAAATAAATGAAGACTTTGAAATGTTTACCAAATTGCCCTTTAAAAAGTAGACTCACTTTTCTCTCTCCTCATTATTGGAGTATTATTTTAAGATTAAGTGGGACCAACAAGGATAAAAGAAGAATTGTACCTTTAAATACTTATCATATAAGGAAATATGACATTCTTTTTGCGACTGACCAAAAAGGAAATGGTGCCACATAAAATGGGACGGAGGGAATACAAAATATGATTTGGTGATATTTTGGTAGAGTAGAGTGACTCATTATGAAAAAATATGTGATATTATGATGTATCATATAAACACTCAATATTCATATTATATCACAACAAAGCTCTTACAAACTCATTGAATAAACCATTATTAAACATTTCCATCCAAACATACATAGTCAATTAGCACTTCTAAATGTGTATACATTGCTCTAAATTTACAGTTTCTGGCACAATGAAATGATCAAACCAGAGATCAGAGATCAGATTTCGTCTCTTGCAATCCACAAACCATGTTAGATGGAACCGCGATATCGATCATTTTTGGATATGACAAATTCAAATCTGTAGGAAAGAAGTGATTTTCATCAGCAACTAAAGATTAGAGAAAACCTGTTGAGAGGGAAAAAGGAAAAAAGTTTGAATGGCTTACTCACTTTGCATGATATTCTTGAATGTTTCCTGCAATATTGGTAACAAGAATCAAACGAGGTTTTCTTAGTAAAAAGAAGAGAAATTAACAACAGACGCGTATAGTTAGAACTTTTTGTAAACTATAGTCAGCTCTATGATGCAAATGAAAAGACGCGAGATGTGACTAATGGAACAACAAGTGAAAACAGAATAAGATTATCTAAACTCTTATTTTTGTCCACTTCGGTAGCTAAAGACAGATCTTGTCCAAGTTTTTTCGACCACAGAGGAAAGTAGATTGAGCATGTCCCTCACACTTTAGCCACAAAGGGATGTGCTTCGCGTGAAACTAAAACTAGAGTAAGAACTACTAGTGTAGAAGTACCTTATCTTTTGACAGTCGTGGATTGTAAAGCATCTCCTCCCCCACTGTGCTGACCTGAAAATGAAATGCAATAATGTAAACAGGTTGAGAATCGCAACTTCATAACCTGAAAAAAAACGAATAGATATATCCTTACGGTGAACCCCTTGTAGTCATGAGCAGGATATACTAATGTATCTTTGGGCAATGTGAAAATCTGTTCACACAAAATGATAATGAATCAGCAACAGTAAGGATAAGAAAAGAATCGAACATTCGTGTTATTATATTCATAGAAGGAAACAGATACTATATCCTTGCCTGCGAATGGACAGAATCATATAATTTGTCTGAACTTCCACCCTGCAGGAAAGTAAGAAAAATGATTAAAATTTGATACTAATAGACAGAAAACTTTATTTCATTTCGTGAAGTCCATCTCGAACTTCTAACAAGTAAAGGCTTCCATTTAATTCGACTAATTGGACTTTCAGGAGGATGTACCTGAAAGTCTGTCCTTCCACATCCCCTTATCAATAGAGCATCACCAGTAAATGCCATCCTTGGCTGAGGCTGATTGACTCCATCTCCAGTAACATAGGTAAGACAGCCTAATGTATGACCGGGAGTTGCACGAACCTGTAATGAAGTTTATCAGAATATAGCTCGAAGATGGAAGGTAAATTTCAGCCCTACAACCAAATATTCATGAATATTTTGGTAGGTTGCTCTATAAAACTGATGGAGAATTACAACGAGTAACGACCAACTAAGAGAGTAGGTAGTTGTTCTTCTTGTACCCATTGATCCCACGTTATTGAGTCTGTACAACCCAGGGATGATTATGATGGTCTAAATGAATCTACCCTAACAAGATTTGATGACTCAATTGCACAACAAACTGTTGGTAATTGTCTGTGTTTGCAAGTCTATCAGACATGTATAGCAACAACAACAGCACGTATGACATGATTATTTCTTATAACTATATATGTATATGTACCTCCAAATAAATATCTCCAATGTAGATTTTATCACCAGGTTCAACAAAAAGATCAGCTTTTGCATTGCTTGCTTTAGAAATGATTGATTTCACGCCAGGCACCTTAGTCTGCACCATCGAAAACAATAATGAAGCACCAGAAAACAGAAGAGGCACAATTTTGATAAAAACATACGCAAATGAAGTATTATGTTCAAAGAAAATAAGTCCGACCTTAATCAACCCAGAGCCAGTGACATGATCAGCATGAACATGCGTGTTTATAGCGTATATAAGCTTCAATCCCAATTCTTTAACAAGTGCAAGATCACGATCCACTGTTCTGTCCACGGGGTCAATCAACTGCAGTTGGATTATATGTTACCATAAATTGAACTGAGCAAACCAATGAATCTCTATGCCTTCAGTTCAGAAGGCTAAGGTACTGTTAATTTTAGTTATAGAATTCATATTTTGATGGATAAATCAAATTGTTGAACACTAAAAAGAAAAATGGCTTCTAGAGCTCCATGATGCGTTGCTCGACTTTGCATAATTGGACATAAATTATCTATTTTTGAAACAGGAGTTGAAGTGTGACTCCAACACACGACCCATACGTTGAAGACAAGCTACCTCACCATTGAACCAACCTCTCATTCTTATTTCTTTTTGCTTTCTAAATCCACCTTCTTTAAGATTGTGTGACTAATTCCATAGGGATATATGCTACCTCTCATCAACACATGTACCTAATAACGCTCTCTATTTGGTGTTCGAGCCAGCTAACATGTTGTAGACATCAAATATTTACCGGATTCAAAATAACACTCTACAACATGATTCCACTCCATCTTCAAACTCTTTAAGTTCTAAGCTCATACCTGAACATATTTTATCGAAGAGCATCTCAAATATTCCATAAAATTTTACATATATTCACAAAAAAGATCAAAACATCAAATATTATCTGGCGAATTCCATGGGGATACATACATGCTACCTCCCATCAACACATGTACCTAATAACTCTCCCTATTTCTACTTTTCTTTTCTTTCGATAATCGTGGTGTCCGAGCCAGCTAACATGTTATAGACATCAAAATTTTACCATATATAGTCGAAATAGCACACTCTACAACATGATTCCAATCCATCTTCAAACTCTAAGGTCTAGCTCACACCTCTAAAAGTGCGGTATATATTCTATTGAAGAACATTTCGAATATTCCAAAAAATTTTAGGTATATATTCACAGAGATCAAAACATCAAATATTATCTCGCTAACAGTTCCATATATATCATAGGGATAAACAGAGTTATACTCACAAATATTCATTAATAAAACACATACACGTGGATTAATTTCACGTGATACTTGTTACCTCTCACCGGTCAATCGAAATACACATTACCCAAGATTATACAAATTAGAAGTTTGAACTAAATATAAAATAAAAAAAATAAAAAATTACCAGTGCTGGTTTATCAGGATGCAATGAATCAGCAAGAAGGTAAGTATAGGTAGATGATTCCTTCTCGAATAATTGACGAAAAATAAGTTTACAAGGCATGATTTGTGCTGAAAACGACGTCGTATAAGATTTAAAAGGAAGGAAAATATGGGGTTTTGGCAACAAAATGGAGAAGCTAGAAAATGAAGATGATGTAGAAAAACGAAAAAACATCATATAATAACAGTAAATGATTTTATATTATGATGAAAATGTGAAAATAAATTTCAGAAGCAAAGAAAATTTAATAGTAAAACGACAATTTCTAATTGAATATGCAATTGATAGTGATTTGACAATATTTAATGCTTAGCACGAAAGGTGATGCCACCTCTAATTTAACGTGGCATGTTTAATTTATTAATTTTTTTTGATGTGACAGGTTTAAGATCATAAATTATCAAATATTTTTATATATTTAAAATAATAAAATTATTATTTTTTATTTCTTTAAATTCTTTGTCAAATCAAACTAATTCATTAGTTTTAGACGGAGGGAGTATTACCTTTTAAGTTGCCTCCACGTTGATTTTATTAATGTAACCACTTTACTTTTTCTTCCTTATGAATTGTGACCACTTCTCTTTTCAACTCATATATATAAAAAAGTTTAAATTTCTTTTCTTGCTTTCTCACACTCTTTCTAGTAGTTGAAAGAGACTATTGCATTTATATATTTGAAAAAGGGAAAAAAGATAAATATACCTTAGAATTATCGTAAATAATATGTAGATATTTTTTGTTATATTTTTGAGATATTGATGCCCCTATCGTCCAAAAACTAGAACATATATGTCCTTTACTCTAACGGAAGACTAAATAGGGACACGTGGCGCAATCTTATTCGTTGATTCGATATTTAATAAATGTCAGATCGATTGATAAGATTATGACATGTGTATATCCGTTAGTATAAAATGTATATATGCTCTAATTTTTGGACGACAGAGACACCAATACCACAAAAGTATGACGGAGAATATCTGCATACCATTTACGATAGTTTATGAATATATTTATCCCTTTTCCCTTCGAAAAAACAAATATGTAATGTTTATATTCTTATTTTTGTCCGTCCTATCTTTAACTTGATACAAAACTACATACACTATTCATTAGTCTCTTTGAGACACGTGTATTCTACGTGCCACCTACAAATGGCAATTCAAAACTGGAACGAAAACTTCAAAAATACGGATCTCCAGCAATTCTCCAATTCTCTCGCCATGTTGTTCCAAAAATTTCTTGAAAAATTCGCCTGACCCGACCCGTTTTGACATTTTCAATTGCTTTCAAAATCAGTTACTACTGTACTTTACTTACGTGTAAAAAAATGGAAAACCAAATTAATGGATAAACAACAATGCAATTAAAGAGTTAGGGGGTCATTATTAACTGTAATTAGTAAACAAAAAAGAGTTTTTTTTTTCAAGATTTCTTAATGGGTGTGTTTACTTTTTATCAGTGACCCAAAAAAGAGTTTTTTTTTTCAAGATTTGGTGATGGGTGTGTTTGTTTTTGATCAGTGACTTCAATAGGAATTAAAAAAGAGTTTTTTTTTCAAGATTTGGTGATGGGTGTGTTTATTTTTGATCAGTGACTGTAAATAGGAATCAAAAAAGAGTTTTTTTGTCAAGATTTGGTAAGGGTGTGTTTGTTTTTGATCAGTGACTGTAAATTGGGAATAAAAAGGGAGTCTTTTTTTTTCTGGGGTTGGAAGATTTTAAGAAATGGCAAGTATAACAGAGGTTACAATTCTACATCATGTGGGCATTGTGTTAATTGTATTATGGCTGCTTAATTCCTTCAATTATGGTCACCCTTTGGTTTATTTCATCTCCTTAATCTATCTTTATCTGGTATGTATTACAAGATTCTGTTTTTTTATCTGCTCTTTAAGGTTTTGTCGTCTTATGATGTCAATTTAGGCTTTTGTTGTTGGATTTTTGAAGGTTAATGAGCAGTATGTAACTAGATTAAAGAAGAAATTGCAGTTTGAGGAAAAAAGACAGTCGAATCAACGACGAGTGAGTATTTGGCAGCTCAATTTGTAATATCTTTATGTATTTCTTGTGTTGTTTGATTTAACAGGCCCACAAAGAATATTGGTGGGCAAAAAGTAAAAAAAATTCCAAGATTCAAAAAGTTGCAAAGAGAGATTTTTTGGTTTTATTAGTGAAATATGGAGGATTCTGTATTCTTGCAGTTGTTAAAAGTCCTAAGCTTTACATTTTGTTGAAGGGTCCCAGACTGTTCATTTTCTTTTGCACTATGATTCTTTATGCCAAATTAGATTGAATAGTTAACTAGGTCTCATGAGTAGCATCTTTACACCAGAATCTGTACTACTTTACAAAAGTCATTAAAATGAACTTGTGGAGAAGTGATTAGATAGGACATGGCAAGCCTTCTGCTTACCGAGGACATGACTGGAGGGGAGGTGGAGGATTCGGGTAGAAGGGTAGTAGTAATAGTTTCGTGTCTTGCTTTTCTTACTAGTAGTAATAGTATTATTTCTGGTATTTTTATTATTTCTGCATTTCTCATTTTTAGTTTTCTATTACTACTTGTTGTCTCTTATGCCTTGGTTTTCTTACTATCCTGCTGTTGTTACTGCCTATGTTTCCATAAATGTTGTGCTTTTGCCTTCTTGAGCCGAGGGTCTATCGGGAACAACCTCTCTACTTGCATAAGATAGGGATAAGGTTTGTGTACACTCTACCCTCCCCATTACACTCGGTATGTTGTTGTTGTTGTTAGATTATGGCAAGCAAATTAATTTTTTTAAGTTTGATAACTGATGAAAATGGTAGTCACTTGCTATAGATGTGGTATTTAAGTCAATCCTTTTTGTTTGTTCTTACATATATATTTTTTGGGGCTTTTCTCAGGTACTTTCTGATTCTGAAACAGTGAGGTGGTTAAACCATGCTCTTGAAAAGATTTGGCCTGTATGCATGGAGAATATCGTTTCACAGAAAATTCTCCTCCCTATCATTCCGTGGTTTATGCAGAAATACAAACCTTGGACTGTGGTAGGAATACTTATGTACCAATTACCATTTTAGTTGTAAAATGGCTTTGGTTTTGATTTTCCTCTGTTGTGTGCTTTGAATTATAGTTGTGTTTTAGGTTTAATTGTTGGCTTCTTTGTTAAATACATTAGTTATTAATCATTGTAACATAATCAGCATTTTTCATAACTTCAGTATGAGGATTAATTTGGTCTGCAAGATAAGTTACTAGGATGCTTTTCTGTTAACCTACAGAAAGACATTGCAGTGCAGTCTCTCTACTTAGGAAGAAGCCCGCCTATGTTCACGGAAATGAGGGTTCTTCGTGAATCTACTGGAGATGATCACCTTGTATGTAATCCTGACTTAAGAAAGTTGTTATATTCCATCAGTATGGTTCTGCTCGATTTGTGCTTATTTGCTAAGAGATATTGAGTACAGGTATTGGAGCTGGGAATGAATTTTCGTTCTGCAGATGACATGAGTGCGATTCTTGCCGCGAAGCTGAAGAAGAGGTTGGGATTTGGGATGGTGACAAAGTTGCATCTGTTGGGAATGCACATTGAGGGAAAGGTAAATAACTAATGCCAACTCATAGATGTGAGGGGACCAGATTAGGAGTATCGGTATATATTTTAAAACTCCATTATCAGATTCATTTTAGTTCTAAAATATTTGTGTCTGGTAAACTTAAAATCTTAACTAGATGTAACCTTAGATTTTGCATGACTGCCTTTTAACTTACAATACAAGTGCTTTGCAGATCTTACTTACTTTGGCAACATTTAGCTGAAAAGTTAATTAAAAGGCTATTTTTAAAGTTCTAGGACTTATGCAACTTGTGTATCGTGTCCCTCATATGCTCTTTTTCTTTCCCGGACAAGGACAAAGAGCTCAGATGTTGATGTTGTCTTTTATTAGAAGATTGTTTAAAGGGGCCTAAAGAAACATTTTGATGATAAAAAATTCTAGACTCTAGATATCAGTATCTCAGTTGAGTTGATTTACGTAAATATGGGATTGCATGATAGTATTATCAGACAGTGACGGGGTATGGATTAAATATTTACAGCTAGTTTCAAAATGGTACTGACAGATCAACTATATGCACCATGATTCTTTATATTATTGGTAAGCAGCCTTTTCCAGATACTTAGCATCACATGAGTATGTTCTGGTTCATCCTTTAGTGTTGTTTGATGTTTGTGGCTAGTAAAAGAATCATTGATTTATAACATTCTAGTTCTAGTTATAAAGTTGTATGCTAATTCTCTTATGGAATTTCAGAAAATTTTCTCCCAGTGTTAGTTTAGCCACTGTGAGGTTGAGATATTTAGTGGTTTGCTAAATTTTGTTTATCAATCTCAATCTGATGATTTATCATTGATGTGATGGATGGTCATATTCTGATCCCAGCTATTGCAAAATAAATTTCTTTGGGGCTAAACTTTTTCCATGTAGGTCTTGATTGGTGTGAAGTTCCTAAGGAAGTGGCCGTTTCTTGGTCGTATGCGGGTGTGCTTTGCTGAGCCTCCTTACTTTCAGATGACTGTAAAACCAATTTTTACACATGGGATTGATGTGACAGAACTTCCTGGAGTTGCTGGATGGCTGGTTAGTTAAATTGGTCTCTCTCAGTATCTGGGTAAATGACTCGGCAGTTGTGCACTTTCTCTAAATTTGTTTTGCCTTCTTTTCAGGATAATCTTCTTTCTGTTGCATTTGAGCAGACACTTGTTGAGGTGCGGTTCCCATTGTCTTCTTTACTTTATTCCTCTGTCATGCTTGGAGTATTAAGTGTCTTTTGTTTTGACCTTGATCCTCTTTATATTGTGATAAATGTTTCACATTAATACACTCTTGGGTATCAATTCTCGGCCTTCTCTTTCACTTGCTCAAAAGGTGTGCATAGTTCACCAACTGGTACTATGGTTACCAAAAGTCCTAATTAATGATTCGTAAGAAGTTTTTAGACTAAAGTCCGGATGACATTTTGCAGCCCAACATGCTGGTAGTTGATATGGAGAAATTTGTCTCACCCCAACAAGGTAACAGTTACTCTAACCTGTCTCTCTTTTCTCGTTGCTCAATATTATCAGGCCCAAATCAATAATGGATTAGTGTGAATGATGTCCTAAACCACAACACATGAATGGATATTTGAAATCATTTTGTATGTGGAGGTATTTAGTATTTACAGAATTGGAACATCAAATCTTCATGCGGAGAATTTCCAAGAATCCTCTTCATTCACATTGTTTATACTACAGTAATTAATTAGCGATTTGTTCATAACTTGTTTGGATGGAAATGTAAGGGAATAAGAGTTGGTTGGCTTCAGTTTGGGATAAATAAGTTTTATTTCTGCTACTTAATTCCATATCGTTTGTTTACTTTTCAGACGAAAGCTGGTTTTCTATCGATGCCAAGGAGCCCATTGCCCATGTTATTTTGGAAGTCCTTGAAGCAGAAGACTTGAAACCAGCAGATTTAAATGGTTAGCTGACAGGCTTCTTACTGTAATCTATCTAATTAGGACATGCTAAATACCTGAGAGATCATTTTCAGGACTGTCTGATCCATATGTTAAGGGGCATCTTGGGCCCTACAGATTCAAGACTAGGACTCAGAAGAAGACATTAGCTCCACAGTGGCAAGAGGAGTTCAAGATTCCAGTCTGTTCATGGGAGTCTCCTAACGATATGCTCAACATAGACGTTCGTGACAAAGACCATTTTTCTTCGGATGAAACATTGGGGTCTGTCCTATTCTCTTTTACCTTTTACTGCAGGAACATAGAGTCATAGACTTATAATAGGATATTAGGATATACTATGGCCCAGACACCATCAAAAAGAAAGAAAGGGCAGCTCGGTGCACTAATAATAGAATATTAGGATATACTATACAGCCTTGCCCTGTATTTTTGGAGGCTGTTTCCACAGCTTGGACCTGTGACCTCCTGGTCACATGGCAATATAACTTTATCAGTTAATCCAAGGCTCCCCTCCAATGGCCGAGACATCATTATCATCCCAAAAAAGGGAAAAGAAGGATATACTATGAGTGAGTTGTTAACCCCAACCACGTAAGGGTCGGGTTATGCTGAGAAATTTCCATTTTTAGGTGGCGTCTATTGCTCTTTGCGAGTTATCTCTTGCTTTTAGTTCCTTCTTCCACAACGATTGATTCTCAGCTTTTATTGTGCTTATCTTTATGCTTCAGCTATCTCCTGCAAAGCTAATACTTGTAGTAACATCATATTCCTATCTATTGAGGTATTATGATGACTTGGACAAGTAGAGATAGATTTTCGCTGTTTTTTGTGTTTCTCGTCCCTGTTCATATCTTGAGTTCTTTTGTATTTGAAGATGAAAGTAGGATCTTCACTGGCCACTGGAAGAATAAAACTTCCCCTTGGTGCATAATCTATTTGCTATCATATTCTTTTTTTCCCTTTTGAAGAATCCTTTCAGCATATTCTCTTCTCTTGAATGTTATGCAAAATGTGCCTCAGTAAATGCAAATGCTTTTGTGTGCGCTTTATTAACTCAACATGTTTCTTTTTGGCAGAGATAATGCCATAAACGTCTGCGATTATAGGGATGGCCAGAGGCATGATATATGGTTGTCTCTTCGTAATGTCAAAACGGGGAGATTACGTATTGCCATAACTGTAGTTGAAGGCAGCGAAAAGGTACATACTTCTTTCCTGCGAGTTATGGTGAACAAGTACTTAGGCTGTCACGAAGCCAACACTTCTCATGAGATCACTGTTAATTGCTTCTGGAAATGATTCAACTTCAATTTATTCTGTTTTCCAGATGATCCCATTAAATTAATTAGGCCTAGTGACAAGTACGCCATATATTTTTACCAACGAAAGTATAGATGGTTGAAAATTTATGTGTATTAATTTTCAGTGTACAGAGCAGTCATACGAGCAGGCAAAAACGGACAACAAACAGGACAGCAATTCTGATGAGATGGATACAGCTGAAGGAGGCTCCTTACCCACCGAGATGGATAAGCAATCGTCAAAAGTTGCAGATACATATGAACCAATTAACATAGAAGGGCAGAAGGAGACTGGCATGTGGGTACACCACCCTGGCAGTGAAGTACCACAAGTTTGGGAACCGAGAAAGGGAAAGAGTCGGGTTATCGATGGAGAAGTTCTTGGTTCTGATGCTGATTCCATGGGAGGAAGTTTCAAGTTAAGAGGGGGAGGATCTACTCGAGGTGATGATTCTGATGAAGGCAGTGGATCTAAGAAGTCGAATCTAATCAACAGGGGTATAAATAAGATCGGGTCCATTTTCCACAGAAGTCAGAAAAGCGAGGACAGGTCTGGAAATCTTGGAGATCCTGTTCCATCTCCGCAAGCTAATCTAAAGGCAGTGAGCGCAAAGGGGATCGGGGTTAATCTTATTATGAGCGATTCAGTGGAAACAACTCCCCGAGATGATAGTAAAGAGGCTCATGAGGGATATGTTCAATGTAGTAGCACCAACAAGAGCAGAGTCCGCGACAAGGCAAAGAATATCCTAAGACATGCAGTATCTCGGAAGTCATCACGAAAATCTAAAGGTGAGTTAGAACCAACAGCATCAGAGAGAGATCTATCCGTGGAATCTGATTCCTCCTCTGATGATTTCACTCCCCCAGTTGGTTCACCTCTAGGCCGTTCAGTTAGCGGTCGTTTCATAGCCAGCACTAGCATTGAGAATCCCAATGGCAACACAGTGAAGAGTAGTGAATTGGTAGATGATAAGGGAAACATGAAAACTAGTGAGGAAATAGTTCATGATAAAGCTATGAATTCAGCAAGTCCAAAAGTTTCAAACCTTTGAGGTGGAATGGATCAATGTGTTAAATGAATATGTTTGTTGTACATTTTTCTTAATGCTGAGTTACTGTTATAGCTTTTACTTGTACATGAATATATATATCATGTAATAGTTTCATTTTGGCTTCTGTTAGTACATGTTGATCCTCTTTTTCTGTCAACAATGCATATACTTCTTTGTGAAACTACTGACATGGTGTGACATTGTCTGCTTTGACCAAAGTCCGTATTGTCTAAAAGCATCACATCATTATTAGGAGTATGCAACCTTAAGGCACTAAGTTGGGCTTTTTCATGTCATCATTCTGTCATCTTCATACGCTTCTCGTTGAAACAAATTTGATAATTAATCTTTCTAAAATTGAGTTTTTAAGAAATGACATAAGATGATCATTTTCATTTCTTTGGACCTCAAATATTCATTGTTTACATATCTAAGATCTTCTTCTTTTTTTTTTGTGAAAGTAAAAAGATGGTGGAAAAGCTAACATATATATACAAATAGATACATGAGTCCGTGTTAGCATGAACCTAATATATACTATTATTTTTTTGGTTTTAATTTATTTGACACACATAAAATTTGAAAAGTCAAATCAATTTTTGTAAATGATTTTAGATATCCTAAGTTATAGTAGTTCATTTTACATAATTTTCAAATAATATATGTCACTTCCTCCATTTTAGGATCGCATCAAATTTCATAGTTAAATTTTTTATAAACGGTGACAAATGAATACCCTTTGTAGATCTCCTATAAATAGAAATAGTATTGTACTTAATTAGTTACTATACATAGATCAAACCAATCCATACAATTCTAAACTTATTCTATACCTAAAAACAATTTAATATGAGTAATTTATAGATATTTTCTTAACTTTATCTTAATTTTTATTTCTTATGGTACAATTTTGGTATATCACACAATATCCTATAGAATTAGCCATCTCACCTTTTACATGTGATAGCTAACCTCATCATTTCAACGGAAAAGTTATTCTAGGATTAGCTAATATCCCAAATTAAACACATGATAAAATTTATTTCAAAATTATTAACCATATTCCACATATCAAACAACTCCCAATATTCTAACACTAGGATTGGTCTAACAATATTAGCCCACTGTCTATAGCAAATCAACACAATTAATTCAATTTATATTTATTTCATAGCTTAATACATAACCAACCTTTTAAACTTGTCGAACATATTATATTTTGATACTTAAACTAAGTCTTATTTCAATTGAACGACCCAACTCCTAATAAAGTGTTATAACTAGACACTTTCGGTTCATGTTTAATTTGGTTAGGTGTGTTCTCATTCTTGTATTATAAATAGTGAAGTTAACCACATGAAATGTGTCATTTTTTAGATTATACATATTCACCTTAATAAATCGTAAAACCTCCAAGTATTTTCTACTTGGTGTTGATCCACGTGACAAAGAATTCAATATATTTTATAGGGTAAAGGGTCAAATATGCCCCTAAACTATTCGAAAAGGTCTAGATATACAGTCCGTTTAATAAATTACTCATTTTCAGAATTTGCCGAAAAAAAATAAAAATTTAAAAAAAATTGTTGAAATTTTTGAATTTAAGGTTACTATATTTGTTTGTGATTTTTTGGTGTTAATTTTATATTTTTTTCATTATTTTTTATTAATTCAATTACTCATTTTTGGGATTTACCGAAAAAAATAAAAAAATAAAAAAATTGTTGAAATGATTGAATTTAAGGTTACAATATTTATTTGTGAATTTTTGGCGTTAATTTTATTATTTTTTTCATATTTTTCCTATTTTTTATTAATCAATTACTAATTTTCGGGATTTATCGAAAAAATAAAATTAAACAAAATTGTTGAAAATGGGTCGGGTAGTTTATTTAAAAGAGGGGTTGATTTATGGGTCGGATTAGGTGTTTATGGGATCGAATTTTTTAGGGGCATAATTGATCCCTTTCCATTTTCATATAAATGTCATGTGGTAAAGTCAAAATGACATGGCAATTCCATGTGACATTTAAAGAAATGGAAAATGAGCTGGATATGTCCAGCAGGCCAACTAACGCCCATAAGGGCATATTTAGACCAAAAGTTGGACGGCGAGGACATAATTGAGCCAAACTTTAAACGGAGGGTATATCTAGACCTTTTCGAATAGTTTAGGGGCATATTTGACCCTTTACCCTTTAATAAATAAAAAACTCAAACCAAACCATCTATGTACCCCTCTGAAAAATTACTTGATTTTTAGGTTACCTTTTGTATGTACTAATGTTTTAACTCTATACCAATCAAACACCAATATTAATATTGACATCCAAAGTTTAGGAGCATGATAAGAGTTGTCATTTTATTGATTCCCCCTCACTAATACATCTAAATTCAAGTACAATTAACCTCTAGCTAATCAATTACAATAGAAGTTACAATTTTTGGCACAAACTTTAACCTTGTGTTTTTTTTTTTTGATTTCCCATCCGGTGTTGAGAGCCCGTATTGGAGCTCCGACTTAGCCTTGTGTTGTTAAAGCTCATGAATTGTGATCATTTTCCTCCAAGGGAAAAGTACCATAGCCATATTCATACACATCATGATCTTGTCCATAACTATTGTCCATGTACCAAAAGTTCATCATGTCATCACTAATGGTATTAGAAGGAGCAATCTCCATCTCTATATCCATCCAATTCAAATCAAGACAGTCCGATTCGAAAAAATCTTGACTTTGACTTTGACTTTGACCAGATTCCCACGATTGCCAATCTTCATTGTTGGTAGTACTCCCTTGATGACTATTCTGAAATGAATCATGATCGACGTTGATTAGGTGTTGATCATCAATTTCAGCCTCAAGAGATTTAATCACACTCGATAATCTCTCATTATCATGATCAATATCGTCTACGCCTTGCGAGTCATCAAGCAATGACATGAGAAGGGAACAATCTATTTGGGAGTTATCAAAATTGGTCAAATCATTATTGCAACCATTGATACATGCCCAATTCTCAACCTCAGGTACCAAAGTTGCCATAGTATTGTTTGATTGAAAAAAAAAAAACTCAAAACACTTGAACTACTAAAAACTCACAATGGTTTCTCAAGAAAATTATCATACCTTTAAATAGCCAAAGAAACCATTGAGCCCCACAAACTAAATAAATGCTAAAAATATATCATATCTCATAGAATCCCCTCCCCACCCCCAACCAAAAAAAAAGGTATACAAGTGGCACATTTGCACATGGTCCATAGTCACCCACTAAATAAATCAACAAATAAAAAAGTGAGTACTAACCAACCGATAATGTGGTTATTAAAAAATAATTGAATACAATAGTTGATACTAGGCAATTAATATTCTGTTAAATGCCCTTGTCATGAACAAAGATAAAGTTGAAAAAATTGCCCTATATGTACAACACCTATTCAATGAGATCCTATATTATTATACTATGCACAAATGAGTTTATATGGTCAGAACTCACTATAACAATATTTTTATATAACACTATCTAGGGATTTGAAAAGAATATGAAAAACTGATCGAACCTAATCGTATCGAATCAATTTATATCATTTTTAAAAATAAAATTGTGGACTTTTATTTAAGTGTATAACCGTCCCAAACATTGGGATCGTCTTTTTAATTTATAAAAAAAAACGAAAAATCTTCAAACCAAATAACCTTACATGTATGTAAATATCAAGTTTTTCATGAAATAAACTTTTTATGTTAAATTTCATCTTTTATATAACGACTTTTCATCTATAACAATAATAACTATCTTTAAAACGATACGCTCTTTAATTTATAATATTACCCCTCTATAACAAGTATTTCTTTTTTGAGAATATATTAATTAACCATCTTTTTAGAAATAAATCAATATTTGCTAAAATTCAAACGTGAGAACTCATGATTTCTTACTCATTTCGTTGATTACTAAGTCACACTAGCTCTTGTATTGTGTGCTATGTTAAAGTGACATGCAAGGCAAAAATGTATATTAATTGTACATAATCTTAATTGGGAAAATTGTACATAATGACAAACTATTAATTCAAATTAAATGGTATAATCACACTTTGATTTAATTGTGTCCTGTAGCAAACTGTTTGCCAGCGCCTCTCTCCCTCAAACTCTCGCTCGCCACTCTCCTCTCTCGCTCACTCCCTCTGTGCTCGCCTCTCTCGCTTTATACAACAGAAGTGTATAAATTGCGTTTCTGTTTGTATAAAGCGAGAGAAAATTGTATATACACATGCAAATACATATATATTCGTCCTATACACTTATAATTATACAATAAAAATATTCCCCTGCCCAGTTCTCTTTTGTCTTTCTCTCTTTCTCGTTTATACAACAGAATTGTATAAATTGCGTTTCTGTTTGTATAAAGCGAGAGAAAATTGTATATACACATGCAAGTTTTTGTTTGTATAAAGCGAGAGAAAATTGTATATACACATGCAAATACATATATATTCGTCCTATACACTTATAATTATACAATAAAAATATTTCCCTTCCCAGTTTTATGTTTGTATAATATATAATTTATGTTTGTATAAAGCGAAAGAGAGCGATTTTTATTATACAAATATTTTGTCAACGATTTATACAAACGAGAGGCTAACAACAATTTATACAAATGGCCTGCCAGCGAAATTATACAATTCTGAAGAGGAGCCAACGAATTATACAATTGCTTCTTTTTGTATATATGTATAGCGAAATAGACAGCTTTCAATTGTATATGTATAGCGAGCGAATTATACATATATATGTTTGCTATGGAGCGCAATTATGCAAACTTTACTATAGTATACAAATATGATATTTTTGTTTGCTATATGTGAAAGTTTCTCATCTTAATTTGGTAAAATAGACAACGAAATAAATATACTAATTGTGTTAAAAAAAATCTTTATAATATCAAAGTATGATGGGATCATAAAGCAAAAAAGGTGGTCTCACAACCATATGAGAAGACATATATTTGAAAATAATATATATAAGATCAAATGGGAAAATTGGTAAGTGGAAGGGGGAACTTATCCCTATAGGACCACTTATAATTAATTTATTTAAGTTGATATATATATATATGTTTAATTACTCATCAACATGATGAGTGATTCAAGGAATACATTTTAGATTTCATAGTCCCAGACATGTTTGATTTTTAAGAATAGTATGTTTGAACTCGTGTGGAGGCATCATCAATCACTTAGCTTTTTAAAAAAAATAGAATATAGTATACAAGTCCTATAAAATCTTGCGGAGAAAAGGATTCCATAGATTAATTGGAAGAATAGGAATATAATAATTATAATCTATAATAATATTTTATTATAACGATCAATTATTTTTTTAAATCGACATTCATATCATGTTGTATCACTTTCTTTATTCTAATTTAAGTGTCTTAATTTGACTGAGTACGAAGTATAAGATATAAAGTGAAAATTTTAAATCTTGTGGTCTTAAATTAAATATATGTGCAGTCATTTGAATATATCTTGTGCTTTTAAGTTTGCCATGTAGAATGTTGGAACTGAAAAGTTTGCTACAATATAAAAAGAGATACTCCTTTTAAGACTGACTGAAAAGAAAAATAAGATATTTAAATCGGGATGAAGCTTGGGTTTCTATAAGTTATAACAATATATTGCTATAATAGATTAGCAGTCAAAAATATTTGTACAAACAACGTCATTATATAGAAATTCGAGTATACTTAGTTTGTAATTTTAAATGTACTATAATATTTATGTAATTGTGAAAATTTTAAAAGATTTACATAATCTTTAAAATATTTTAACATTTATATTATATAATACTTTTAAAAATACTTTTCACTAAAAAAAGTATAACATTCCTCTTGAAAAGGAACTATAGTAAAAGAAAATAGTATCATACATGTACATAGCATTTTCACTTTTTACGAATACAATACAAACCACAAGGAAATGGAATCATTCAAAACTTCACTATCTTACCTTATCCAAAAACCTTTTATTCTTTTTACATATTTTTTATCTAATAAACTTAGCTTTCAGAATAAAGTCATGTTTGAAATTGTCCAATACCATTTGTGTACTTTAGACTTTATGTGAAAAAATTACATGGTGCAAAATATTCAAAGAATAAGTATTGTAGGTAAGTGAAGGCGAAATCAAAATTTAAAGTTTATGATTTTTCAGATTGTCAATAATTTCAAATTAATAATATACATACATATATATATATATATAAAATAATTTTTAATATAAAATTAAAATTATTAATTTCTATGATAAAGATAGCTAACATTCTGAATTCGCCCATCGAGTGATGGAGAAATATCATAGCCACATGGTCCATGTCCAATTGGTCCACCAAGGCAAAAATGGTGATGCATTTTGGTGGGTAAAGGATTGGACATGTGTGCCCAGTAATGGCTTTAGAAAGTGGTAGATACAATTATGGCTCACCGATTCGATAGAATTTAATATTTTAAAGTAAAATTTAATATATATTCTCAAAAATTAAATATATATATATATAAATTACATATGTATTTAAATTGATCTTTTCAACTCAAAATTTATAATGTCTAAATTTAAGATGTTATTAAACTACTGAGGAGCAGAGCTAAGGAGCCGAAATTTTATTTATCAAAAAGTTATATTATATATACATAAATTTATTTTTATGTATAATCTCTTTAATTTTAGATATATTTATTTATTTTTAAAATTTTCAAAATAAAATTTTTGATTCTGCACCGTATAATTGACTAACAAAATTAAGAGTGGTCTAGGTCAGCAGATGAAAGTGGAGAGAAATATTGTTTGCCACCTCTAAGTTTTTTGATGACCCAACACAAGATTATGTGATCTAATATTAATTAATGCCACCATATATATATGTGTTGTTGTGTTTTATTGATTTTTTATCTAGTGTTCGATATTCATATTGAAATTTGATTAATTTAAATTCACGTTGTATAGGGCCTCATTCAGAGGGGAGAACTCTTCCTATCAAAGATCTGTCATGCATCCACTGCATCATATCCATTGACGGTACCATATAAATGCGTTAGAGTGTATGAGCTTTGCTTTATCTTTTAAATAATTAGTACTATTTAACTCTCCCTATAATTCCATGCAAATCTATTATTATATTTGAATAAGTACTCCCTCCCAATTCTATTTAGTGTAGTACTATTATTATTTGAATAATGAAAATATTTTTAATCATGAAAAATATGTATTAATTTGGTCATTATAGTCTAAACCTCATGGTATATAAATGGAACCAAGGGACCATTTCGTGATTTTATATTATTTGGCCTTTATATTAAAATTAAATACTTAGGTTATTCAATTTATAATTATATTTTTTCTTATTTATCTTTTGTATTTAATAATTAAAATAGTAATAGTTAAATTTAAAATTCTAAAGCATTATCAATAAAATTAGTTAAGTAGCATTCACTTTTAATTAAATTATACTATCAGATCAACATGAGTCAAATAATATAAAAATCACGGAGTAAAAAGAAAGTTGAAGAAGTGGTCATTGGTGCTCCTCCATTCATATTAATGGAAACCTAAGCAACCAATATTAGTCAACTTTTGGTGATTTTATTAAAGTAAATGTCACTCAACTTCATCAACTATGGCCACACGTGCATTTCAATATATTGAAGATTCTTTGTTTTCATAATAATCTCTTGTGTTTGGCTAATTAATTTTTATTTTTTAATTTTTTTATCAATTTTAAAACAATAATTTTTGGTCAAGTTTTCAAAAATACTTTTGAGGATTTATTTTCCTTTTTAAAATAATAATACTCCATCATATGTATTTTAGGATGACTCAGCTGGTTCGGATCAATGGTGGTTATTCATACGGATGATCCAAGATCGATCCCCTCAAATCTCAATCCTTATGAATCGAGTCGGTCACATAGATTTGTCTAGTGCGATTTACAATCTTTGTATGATTTACATGCTATTATACTCGAAGAATAAAGAATGTGACAGAAATTATAGCGATCGAAGATTATCTTGAGATTTTAAAAAAACAATATTAGGAGTATCTAGCTTCATTGAAATTAGAAATTGAGAGTTCACACCCTTATATAGAAAAAAAGAATAAATATAAGAATTAGAATAAGAATAATGGCAATAAGATCTAACTATGGATGGTTCAAGAAAGACTTGGAAGAAAAGAAGAAAAAAAAAAGATTCCTCCACTTCCACTTTCTTGCGTTTATTCGAAATCGTCAAATGACACAATTTTATTAATCAAGTTAAACTGTATTTCAATAGTTCTATAGATCAATCAATAAAAGCTAAAATAAAAGGGAGCATCAACATATAAATATGTACGTTTTCATCAAAAGATATCGTGCATTGAATGAGATTGTTCCTTTATTTATCAAATATAGTGCGGTGAATAAAATTGTTTCTTAATTAATCAAAAGATTTTGGGTTCGAGTCCAGAGTATACATTTTTTTTAGTAGAAAGCATTTTTTTCTATTGGACCCTACATGACACAAATTCAGATATATTCGATCTTCAATACGAATACCAAACACTCTATAAAAAAACATTAAAAAACAATATGTACGCCTAAGCCTATATTAATTGTACAAGACTTCAAAACTAAACTGATATATATAACCAATAATAAGTTAATCAAAGGACAAGATCGATGTACAAAGCATATCATGTTAGTAAGATTTAGAGAGCCGCACTCTAAGAGATATGATGCAGAGATAATCTATTCCGGCCCTAATAAAAAATAAATGATTACTTCGACAACTCTGACAATAAGATGGAGAAGGATAATAAGGTGGACATGAAAAATTATGGGTAAATAGCTAGTTGTAGTGGAATCCTAAAGCTAGTGTTTGATTATAGGTTCTAAAAATTATTTGATATATCATTTAGTTTGATATAAAATTATCATTTTATAAAAATGAATTAGATAATATATTATTCAAAAATTATAACACGGTATTTTAATAAAAATTACTAATAACATAATTGTCAATTAATTCATCAAATTACAATTAGTTATAAATATCATGTTATGGTATATATATATATATATATATACACTATTAATCATGCATTTAGACATAATATTCTAACAATGGAGAAGGTTCAAAAAATATCATCAACATATTAAAAATTGTTCAAAAGTGTCCTTCTTCCACCAAATGGATCAAATTTGACCCTTGTTCCACCTATTGGATAAAAAACACCCTTAACCTATTAGAAATTGTTTAGATTTGCCCCTCCTCATTATACTTATTGGATCAAATTTGAACCATTTCTACTATGTTAAGGACATTTTTGACTCAATAGGTAGAAGAAGGGATAAATTTGATTCAATAGGTAGAAGGATGACATTTTTGAACTATTTCTAATACGTTACCAATTGTCAATGTTAAATATCTATGTGAGAGATTGTTAAGGTGTATACCATATACTATGCATTTAGATATAGTATATTATACCAATTGTGATAGTTAAAATTTTAAGTGAAAAATTGTTGTGATGCCTATATACTATTAATCATGTGTTTAAATACAAGATTTATTATAGAACAATTGTTTATTCATTTTAATAAAAAATCAATAGATGATTTATTTGTTTAGGTGTGTCCATTTACTTATATAGTAATAGGTGATTTAGTGTATAAAATTTTAGCTTATATACAAGGATTAAATCATCAATTCTTATAAATATAATTTTGATTTACGGAATAATATTCATGGCTAGCCAAATAGCCCATAGAAAACACAATCTATCTCATATGAAAATGAAAAAGGGAAAAAAGTCTAACTTGAATTAATTCAAAGTATAAGGGTGTTTGACTAAAATGCAAATTCCAAAATCCAAAAAATTAAAATAAGATAAAAAATCATTGATTGTGTTTTCATAAAACATGTCATCAATAATAAAGAATATCAATTTCTGATTCACAATTGAGAAAAAAGCGATATTGAATTAATACAACGATAATCATATAATGTTGATTTATTGACAATATTGTATTATGTCAATCCCACAATATATGTCCATGAATTTTGATAGTATGATAGTAAGATTTTCACATAACTCGTTAGTCAAACTACTCATTTAATAGTTGGTTAAATGTCTTTTTAACTAAAGGTTGTGATTTCGCGAAGTCATTACAAATCAATTTGAATGTATCTTCAAGTGAAGTACTATTTAGGACGTGTATATTTACTTGTTTAATTTTAATATGTTTAAATACATGTTTTATTAGAAAAATATATTTTAGACTGGTTTAAGAGTCGCCACTTAATTTTTAAAGAAAAATCAAGAAAACTATTTATTTTCAACAGATTAAAACAGGAATCTAGTAGAAAATCTTAAAGGGTTCGGGGTTCTTATTAATATCCTAAGGAAGGTTTTTAAAGCACCTAGAATATCCGCTAATGCGGTTATCCGACAATTTATTTATTTGGCTAACATAATTTTAACTTAACTTAAATTGCAAAATTGAACTATTTTATAGTTAGAACTATTTTTAAAGGGGAAAAGGGGAAATATTATCTAAGTGAAATATTTTGTGAATTTATTTATTTATTATTTAAGTGAAGTAAAAGACGAATAATTTAGTTAAGTGATTAATTCAGAATGTGTGTCCTTTGGGGATTTTGAATTTTTAAAACCTCAAGATTAAATAACAGATATCGGCAAGTAAGCAAACACAATAAAGCAAAGAGGGAAAGAGACTTGGGCCCAAATCTGGTTTATCTGTCCGCCTGGGCCAGTATTTGGGCCTAATTTCTACTTTGGGCCTTAGACCCATTTCTACACCTGTCCTAGACTAATAATATTGGGTTTGTGGCCCAATTTCTCTTTTGGTACCTGTCCTAACAACTATCAAATAATGATAATTAAAACACAAAGGGCTTAGGCCCAAAAGTAACAAAATACAATTTTTTTTAAAATAAGAGCAGGCTTGTTGGCCCAATTTCTTCAACTCTTTGATTCGATGCATATTTTCAGGCTCCGGGACCTGTTCTTTGATTTTTATAGCCGGCTGACTCAATAAAGAGAAGCACAATCCCCGAAATGCAAGGAGGAAGATGAGTTCATAGTGAACTCGGACAGATTTCACATGCAACAAAAAAGAGATAAAATACATAAGTAATACTCATGATAAATGGGGGCAATAAGATACTCTCGGGACAATAACTCCAAGAAAGAAAAGGAACAATGACATGCCAAACAAACGACTCAACTAGGTTACTGTTGACCTCAAATTGGTAAAAGAAATTACTAACACGTAATCTTCCTTCTTCACAGTAAAGTAAAATTAGACTAATATAATCAACCAAACAAAAATTCAGACTTTGCACTAGAAAATAAATATTACTACATCACTCCCCATAAAAATAAACTTGATAAGGATCAATTCCTTTTCATGGTTGACAAAAGAAACCCACAAGCTCAACTTAACACAGAGACAAGCATTTACTAATTTAGAGGAGAAAAACTTTTACACATAACATCAAAACTTGGACTCTCACATTTTATACAAGTGAACAAGAGCTTAACACTAAGAAATAATTTAAAACTAATGCATATTATAGGTTTAAGAGTCGCCACTTAATTTTTAAAGAAAAATCAAGAAAACTATTTATTTTCAACAGATTAAAACAGGAATCTAGTGAAAATCTTAAAGGGTTCGGGGTTCTTATTAATATCCTAGGAAGGTTTTTAAAGCACCTAGAATATCCGCTAATGCGGTTATCCGACAATTTATTTATTTGGCTAACATAATTTTAACTTAACTTAAATTGCAAAATTGAACTATTTTATAGTTAGAACTATTTTTAAAGGGGAAAAGGGGAAATATTATCTAAGTGAAATATTTTGTGAATTTATTTATTTATTATTTAAGTGAAGTAAAAGACGAATAATTTAGTTAAGTGATTAATTCAGAATGTGTGTCCTTTGGGGATTTTGAATTTTTAAAACCTCAAGATTAAATAACAGATATCGGCAAGTAAGCAAACACAATAAAGCAAAGAGGGAAAGAGACTTGGGCCCAAATCTGGTTTATCTGTCCGCCTGGGCCAGTATTTGGGCCTAATTTCTACTTTGGGCCTTAGACCCATTTCTACACCTGTCCTAGACTAATAATATTGGGTTTGTGGCCCAATTTCTCTTTTGGTACCTGTCCTAACAACTATCAAATAATGATAATTAAAACACAAAGGGCTTAGGCCCAAAAGTAACAAAATACAATTTTTTTTAAAATAAGAGCAGGCTTGTTGGCCCAATTTCTTCAACTCTTTGATTCGATGCATATTTTCAGGCTCCGGGACCTGTTCTTTGATTTTTATAGCCGGCTGACTCAATAAAGAGAAGCACAATCCCCGAAATGCAAGGAGGAAGATGAGTTCATAGTGAACTCGGACAGATTTCACATGCAACAAAAAAGAGATAAAATACATAAGTAATACTCATGATAAATGGGGGCAATAAGATACTCTCGGGACAATAACTCCAAGAAAGAAAAGGAACAATGACATGCCAAACAAACGACTCAACTAGGTTACTGTTGACCTCAAATTGGTAAAAGAAATTACTAACACGTAATCTTCCTTCTTCACAGTAAAGTAAAATTAGACTAATATAATCAACCAAACAAAAATTCAGACTTTGCACTAGAAAATAAATATTACTACATCACTCCCCATAAAAATAAACTTGATAAGGATCAATTCCTTTTCATGGTTGACAAAAGAAACCCACAAGCTCAACTTAACACAGAGACAAGCATTTACTAATTTAGAGGAGAAAAACTTTTACACATAACATCAAAACTTGGACTCTCACATTTTATACAAGTGAACAAGAGCTTAACACTAAGAAATAATTTAAAACTAATGCATATTATATTCAAATATGCAATACCCACCAAAACTACAGAAATAAACATGAAGCTATACTATTAAGGAAAAATTAGTAAGCTGCCAGTAAATTGCACACCGTGACACAAGCATACTATATTGATTGATTTTAAGGTTCCTACACCTAAGCAGAATCAAGACGAGAAATAACGACATACGCGACTAACCATTGATAAGATGTAACAAGCTCGGAACAGTAAGAGGGAGAGACAACAGAACTTAGAAATCTATTATTAACCCCCATTCTTGGATCAAGTTTAAGCAAATAGACTTTAACATGGATTCTAACAATACGACAATTAATATGCTAATTTTGGAAAATGGAAAATAAAGCCTACACTTCAATAATGACTCAACAAAACAACCAAGTAAATAATTAAAACAAATAGTCACAGATGCGACATATGAACTCGAAACAACGATAAGTACAACACACGAACTCAGAATATTGACCTCTTAGTTCATTCATTCAACTTGAGGTGAAAGAATGAAAGATATGGTGTCGAGTATTACGGAATAAAATAGATTCAACGACATTCAAGAAGCAAGCTCAATGAGGGAAATCAACAAAACAGAACTTCAAATAAAATATCAAAGAGATAACAGCGAATAACGGAAGCCTTAGCTCAATATTATGCCGACTCAAGGAAACGACTAAGAATATATGCATCATATCGAAATATCCTAAACTAAATAGCAACTAACAGCAAACAAACATAAAGTAAAAAACCTTTCAAACATTAAAGAGTCATTTCGACATAGAAGCAGACGTGGAAATAGCATTATGAAGAAGAAGGTGATACCTTTTTTCGGGCAGCGAAACAGAGACAGAATGAGCTCGAAAGACCAACGACTTCACCACCAAGACCCGAATATGAATCAGCAAACCGGAGACTTGGGTGGAACTTTAAACTCTAACGAACGTCGGGAAATGAGGACGAACGAGAAAGAGGAATGATACTCAAAACTAGAACTAGCCGCCTCTTCCCTTTCTCGAATATATTTCTATAAGTTCTGATTGTTTTTCCTAAGCTGCTCTTACTGTTTCTGCTCAAGAAAATAAAATCCAATTTTTCTCCCTTTCTATACTGAAAACAGTAAAGTATATATAGAAAGAGCTTAGGGTTCATGATTTTTGGGGGGAAAACCGATAGAATTCGGATAGGAATGAGACCCACCCCCAAATTCAAACTTCAAAATCTTTCACCATTTAAGGCAAACATGCTTTTCTAAGATTTTCAACCCCATTCCAGAAGAGGAAATGGGGTAAACGCGTGCTTACTTTTCTGCACCACTCGTACAAATTGAAAGGGACGTTGGAGGAAGAAGACGACGAAGTTGCTGTCTTCTGCCTGGCTTGCTCACGCTGTTACTGCTGCTGGACCGGGTCGGGGGTAATTGAGACGGGGTGGGGTTGTTGGATCAAATTTTTTGGGCTTGATTTGCAGCGTTGGTTTGAGAATTTGCTGTTCTTTTCTGGGTTTCAAATGAAGATGAGGAGGACGCAGGGGTGGGGTCAGTTGGTATTGTATTTGGTGTTGCTGATTGTATTGTCTTTATTTTTTGAGTTGGAGGAATTAAAGGGTGGGCCTAGGTGGTTGGGAATTGCTAAGAAATAAAATAAAATAAAACAAATAAATAAATAAATTAAAAGGGGTCGGTGGGAATTGCATTGAAGAGGCCCAAGGTTGGTCTTAAAAGAATTGGAGGCTAAGATGGGTATTGGTTATATTTTCAATTACCTAATACTATTGAATTACAATTGCAACCAAATTCAAGTTGAAAATTTAGCCGAATTGAATTTAATTTGCAAATTCGGCTAAAATCTAAGCTTAATTAAGGAGCTTCTTAAACTTAATGAAATGAAATAATTAACTTAATCATAAACCGAATGATTTAAAAATGTAAATTATTATATAACTAAACTAATTAACCAAATATTTAATTAAAACAAAATCTTTTTGAGATGATTTTCAAGTATTTATAAAATATGCTAATTAACAATATTATATATATATATATATTTATATATATATATATATAT
>NW_006239040.1:132440-133669 GCF_000226075.1 Solanum tuberosum
ACAGCGTGTATACAGTCCTTCTTGGACTCTTGAACACCTGTACATCGACCTTTGGGGACCTGTTTCTCGATTTTATAGCTTTTCCGGGGCAGGAACTGGGACAAACGAACAGAGCAATGACGACCTCTACCACACAAGTTCTGACTCGAGCAGCGACTAAGGAATTCGGAAAGAATATCGAACTCAAAAACCGAAACTAGTTCTCCTCTGTTTTTTTTTTCCCAGTATATTTAGTGTGTATTTTAGCTAATTTTTGCTTAAGTTTTTCTCTGTTCTATCGCTCAAAAAAAATCCAACTAAAAGTCTCCTTAATTTTATTTTTTTTCAACCTCCTCCTCCTACCAACAGTGAATACTAAACAATTATATAGCAGGGGAATTAGGGTTCGGGAATGGGGGGAGAACGGGTGAAATCCAATAAGACAAAGGACCAAATTGAAATTCAAACTCCCAATTTTTCTTTCACCATTCAGGGGAGACCTTCTTTTTCTGAGATTTCAAACTATTCCGGAAGAGGAAATGGCAGAAACGCGTGCTGCTGTGATAGTACGAATTGAGAGGGACCCGAAGAAGACGACAAGGAGGAGTAATGTACTGCATTCCTTGTTATTTTTCCGTTACTTCCGTGAATCGCTGTTAACTCGTTGTTTCTTCGTAATTGCACCAGCCGCTTGGATTTTATGCTTTAGAACGTTGGGGGCTGTAGTTGTGCTTCTGATTCTCTTGAGGAATTGGGAATTGGGCCGGAGTGTTGTGTTAAAAGGGGAATTGGAATGGGAATTGAAGTGGGCTTTTTGCAATTGGAATTTGGGACGTACATCTGTACATATTGATGTTGGTTTGAATTAAAAAAAAAAAAGGGTGGGCCAGGGGTTAATTGAATTGGGTCGGTTGGAATTGCATTGAAGAGGCCCAAGGTTGGTCTTAAAAGAATTGGAGGCTAAGATGGGTATTTGGTTATATTTTCAATTACCTAATACTATTGAATTACAATTGTAACCAAATTCAAGTTGAAAATTTAGCCGAATTGAATTTAATTTGCAAATTCGGCTAAAATCTAAGATTAATTAAGGAGCTTCTTAAACTTAATGAAATGAAATAATTAACTTAATCATAAACCGAATGATTTAAAAATATAAATTATTATATAACTAAACTAATTAACCAAATATTTAATTAAAACAAAATCTTTTTGAGATGATTTTCAAATATTTATAAAATATGCTAATT
>NW_006239040.1:133719-162198 GCF_000226075.1 Solanum tuberosum
TTATATATATATATATATATTATTTAAGAGTTCCAAAAGGTGACAAAGTCACTAAACTAATTAACCAAATATTTAATTAAAACGAAATCTTTTTGAGATGATTTTCAAATATTTATAAAATATGTTAATTAATAATATAATATATATATATATTATTTAAAAAGTGACAAAAAGTGACAAAATCACATAAAACTAACTTGAAAATATTTTGAATTTTATAAGGTCAATTATTTCAAATCGTTCGGAATTTAAGAAGCTCACCAATTAATTCTTATCGCGGAGGGTCAAAATTAGGTGTCAACAATACATAATTGGTGCACATTCAAATATAAAAGGCATAAATATCAAGATATCAAATTAAATGACACATTTATACATTATGTCTTAGCCAAACTACTATTAAATTAGTTATTGAGTTAAGAGTAAAAAACTCACCTAAATTATTCCATTTTATCGAGTTTCTTACCTTCACTAGTAAGAGTGTGAGTTTCTTATATGAACTATCACCTAATGATTACCGAAATACACTCAGACATTGACTAGACCAAATGTTTGTCAAGAAATGCTTCTAGGCGCGTTTGTCCCTAAAATCTTCGTTCACCTACACATATAACGACTCTATTTGCTGATACATTAATTCTTTAAAATATATTTTATATTGACTTCTTTAAACTCTGAACTCTCTCCTTCAAGTCAGAGATATCAATATAACGACAGAGTCTAGACCACAAAGAAGATGGTGGATGCCATGATTGGAATAAATTAATTTATATGGTGATAATTTTAACCTTTAACCTTAACTTTTAATCTAATATTAATTTATTTTGATCTACAATAGTGAAATTATTTTTTCAGGTGAGGTGTCACGTAACAAAAATTTTAAACAAACGAGAGAGTTTACACACATCATCAGAAATTAGAGTGTAGCTATGTTTCGCTAACTATTGAGCCATAGTTAAAGTAGAAAACAAAATATTAAAGGAAGATTTGAAAAAACCGCGCTTTCCTTTCTCCTTCAAAGTTCAAAGTTCTCCCATGGAAGCTTAAAGCTTTATGGGATTCTCAGTAATGATAACAAAGCTGAACTCTTTACATGTATCCCTTCTTCTCTCTTTCTCAGAATTTTCACTTTCCAACCTTAAATACTCAACTTCTTCGAAGACCCTTTTCAACGCCGGCACTAAAACGAACAAATTCTTGATTTACTGTAACACCCAAATCGCAGAAAATGGCCGAAACGGGGACATTAAAGAAGCTGAATCCATTTTCTACAGTATGCCCAGCAAAAATATCGTTTCTTGGACGGCAATGCTCACTGCATACTCACAAAACAGACAACTCAAGAATGCACGTGAAGTGTTCGATAAAATGCCTGAGAGGAGTGTTGCTTCGTGGAATGCAATGCTGACTGCTTACATGAGGAATAGAGTTGAAATTGGTGAGATTTTTAGTTTCTTTCAGCTTATGCCGGAGAGAAATTCGGTGTCTTTTGCTGCGATGATTACCGGGTTTGTTAATGCAGGGAGAGTTGATATGGCAGAGGATTTGTATAATCGGACACCTATGGTTTTTCGGGAACCTGTTTGTTCAAATGTATTGATTAATGGATATTTGAAAGTTCGGAAGTTAGAGGATGCAGTTCGTGTTTTTGATGGTATGGTGCGGAAAGATATTGTTTCTTGTAGTGCAATGATTGATGGGTACTCCAAGAATGGGAGAGTTATTAAGGGTCGGGAGTTGTTTGATATGATGAAGGAGAGAAATGAGGTAACTTGGGGTGCTATGATTGATGGGTATATGAAAGTTTGTTGTTTCGAGGATGGGTTTGATTTGTTTCTAACAATGAGAAGAGAAGGTGATGTGAGACTGGAGCCTACTATACTAACAATCGTCTTAGAAGCTTGTGGAAGATTTAGTAAGCGTCAACAAGGCTATCAAGTCCACGGGTTGGTATCTCGTTTGGGATTTGAATTTGATGTTTTCTTGGGTAATTCATTGATCACTATGTACTCTAGATTTGGTTGTGTAAATGCAGCTAAAAGTTTGTTTGATTCAATGTTAAGGAAAGACGTCATTTCATGGAATTCACTTATTAGTGGTTTTGTTCAAGCTGGAAAACTTGAAGAGGGATATGAGATTTTCAAAAGAGCTCCGGAAAAGGATGTTGTTTCGTGGACAGCCATGATTACAGGGTTTTCTGAAAAGGGGTTGACTGAAATTTGTGTCGAGCTATTTAAAATGATCCCCGAGAAAGATGATGTTGCATGGACAGCTCTTATATCTAGTTTTGTAAATAAAGGGGAATATGAGGAGGCTTTTTGCTGGTTTGTTAAAATGCTTCAAAGTGCAGTTAGACCAAATCCTCTAACTTTAAGTAGCATGCTTAGTGCTTCAGCTGGTATGGCCATGTTGAATCAAGGACTGCAAATTCATGCTCTTGTTTTGAAAATGGATATGGAGTTAGATTTGTCTATCCAAAGTTCTCTAATCTCAATGTATTCGAAGTGTGGAAGTTTAGATGATGCCTATAGGATTTTTAAATTCATAAATTACCCGAATATTGTTTCTTTCAATGCAATGATTACTGGATTTGCACAAAATGGCTATGCCAGAGAAGCACTTAAGTTGTTTCACCAGTTGCAGAATGAAGGTGAGCAACCTAATGGTATCACTTTTCTAGGGGTTCTATCAGCATGTATGCATGCAGGGCTCGTAGAAGAAGGATGGAACTACTTCAAATCGATGAAATCATTATACAACATTGAACCAGAGCCTGATCATTATACTATAATGGTTGATATCCTAGGACGAGCTGATTTACTTGATGAAGCAGTTAGTCTAATCGATTCTATGCCATTCAAGACACATTCTGGGGTTTGGGGTGCTCTTCTTGGTGCCAGCAAGACTCGGTTGCGCCTTGATCTTGCAAAGCTTGCAGCTCAAAAGATTTTGGACTTAGAACCAAGTAATGCAGCTCCATACGTGGTCTTGTCTGATCTTTATTGTATTGTCGGAAAGAAGAAAGACGAGGAACGAGTTAGGCTGGCAAAGAAATTGAAAAGAATAAAGAAAATTCCAGGTTGCAGTTGGGTTTTGTTGAAAAACAATATTGGTTTATTTCTCTCTGGAGATCAGTCCCATTTGAACTTTGATGAGATCAGCTGCACATTGTGGACGATAATGGATGACACGAAACAAGTAAGTTGCATAGATCATGACTTGTTATCACTGTAAAAGATGTTACTCTCTCCGTTTCAATTTGATTGGCACAGTTTAAGAAAGTAAAGAAGACTTTTGTCATCCGGACATATTGAATCAGTGAGATGATGTACCCAAAGCCTGCTTAATCAAAAGGTATTTCTAGTTATCATTTCTTGCAAGGTCCTCTTGGTACTTGCTACCTCCTACCAACACAGATACCAGGTAACTCTGTCTACTAAAATTTGTTAAAGTGGAGCACCTTTTGTCCAACAAACAAAACGGATTTAATAACTAACGGTGACTATCAAAAAATACTACTTGGCATGTCTCATATCTAGTCATGTAAGTAGTTTAAGAAGAATGCTCAAGTACTATTGTATTAATTTAGCATTAATAAGATCATGTATCAATTTGTTCTTGAGATAATAAATAACTACCTAAAACTTGGCCTATCTTTCGAACTACACCACTCCTTAGACTAGTTCGAACGGTATTAATAACACATTTTTGCGCTCATGTAGATAGTGTTTGCACGTACAAGAAGTGCGTGAGATGAAAAAAAAGTTCTCTATATGACCTATAGGTCATGGGTTGGAACTGTGGAACGAAGCTCTAATGCTTGTGTTAGGATAGGTTGTCTACCCCTGCTAACGCGGGATGCTTGGTGCACCAGACACCCTTTTCTTTCAATAATTTTCTTCCATATATGGTCCAAATGGACAGTTAACATAGTATCTCAATATTGACATGTCTATCCAAACCAACAACTTTTAAAATAAAAAAAAACATGAAGGAAATTACAACTTGAAATCAAATGATTGAAGTACTAAAGAATAGTAGTTACACAATTTAACCAATTCAACATCCACCACCACCTCCTCCACCACCTATCATTTATCATAATTAGTTTATTTTTTTTATTTGTATAAATGCCATGCACATTTTTCAATTCTTTTTAATATACATGTAGTTAAATTTTAATCCCATGTAAAAATTAATGTGTCAATTTGTTCTTGAGATAATAAATAACTACCTCTCAAACTAGCATTCTCTCATCTTTCCAACTACACCACTCAACTTTGCAGGGTCCTATTACTCTCCAGACTAGTTTGGTATTAATACCACCTTTTATGCTTGTGTGGATAACAGTTGCACGTACAAGAAGTGTGTGAGATGAAGAAAACGTTTTTTTGTATGATTTTATGAATTTGAACAGTGGAAACAAACATTAATGTTTGTGTTAGGGTAGACTGTCTACGTACCCCAACTATAACTCGGGATGCTTAGTGCATCAGACTGCCTTTTTCTTTGATTAATTTTCTTCCATATATGGTCCAAACAAACACTTCACAAAGTATCTCAACATTGACATTTCTATCAATAACCAACAAGCTTTAAAAATAAAAACATGAAGGAAATTACAACTTGAAATCAAAACATTTTACTATATAGAATAGTAGTTACATTTTTTACCAATTCAGCATCCACCACCACCTCCTCCTCCTCCTCCTCCTCCGCCATCACCACCTCCACCTCCTACACCACCGCCATCACCACCCCCTCCTCCACAACCATCACCGCCACCACCCCCTCCTCCACCAAAACCACCACCCCCTCCTCCAACAAAACCACCACCACCACCCCTTCCTCCACCAAAATGACCATCACCACCTCCACTACATGTTATGCTAGTGAGAGTAGCCATGCCAATAGCACCATCACCTATACTATGAATGTTTCCTCCTCTTCCACCCACAAGACTCTTTTTCTTTTTCTTCATCTTGCTGGAAATAATTACATAGCTCATAATGAAGACAACAAACATCGCAAACAAAGTTAGGACCGTAAGGAGTATGATAGTACCTACCTTCATGTTAATAATTTCTATGACTATCCTAAGGAGTTTATGCTCCTATATATATTGTATGTATTTCGACAACAACATGATGAGGAACGCAAACCAAAAAAATAAAGGAAAATATGTCAACAATAACAACTTCAAGACGCGTCTACCATAAGAACGCAAATTTCCAATGAATTTTCAAGCCGAAATATGAAATTTATAAATTCTACAACTTTTTACATGCAAAAATTATTTCGGTCAACTAATCTGTTGGTATTGTTTTCATAGGTAAATCCGCAGAGTAATGAGCTAAAACTAATTTCTATGTTAGTTTACAAGAAAATCCATGAATAAAGTTACTTGCAGATTTAGCTAAGAATACTTACGTGGGGATTTATCTAAAGATTCAAGTTCTAAGAATTTTGTTGGGGATTTACTTGGAAATATGTATATACTTGAAAATTTTGTTGTTGTAATTTTAAGTGGAATTTTTTTTCTTGAAAATTTATCTAAGAACTCTTTTATTTGGAGATTTACCAAGTAATATTTTCTTAGAAATAGGTTTAAGAAAATTAAAATTATAATAATTATAAAAAACTATAATGACATTACAAAATGAATTTTATCGTTAAATGTTGACTTTTTATTTTCAAGTCAAATAAATTATTAGAGTAGTAATCTCACTTTGATACGATATTGGAACATTACTAGGAAAAAAAGGTGTTGAAAATAAAAGTTTAAAAGAAACAATTGAAATTATCATTTATCATAATTAGTTTATTTTTTTTATTTGTATAAATGCCATGCGCATTTTTCAATTCTATAAATGTTGACTTTTTTTTCAAGTCAAATAAATTATTAGAGTAGTAATCTCACTTTAATACGATATTGGAACATTACTAGGAAAAAAAGGTGTTGAAAATAAAAGTCTAAAATAAACAATTGAAATTATCATTTATCATAATTAGTTAATTTTTTTATTTGTATAAATGCCATGCACATTTTTCAATTCTTTTTAATATACATGTAGTTAAATTTTAATCCCATGTAAAAATTAATGTGTCAATTTGTTCTTGAGATAATAAATAACTACCTCTCAAACTAGCATTCTCTCATCTTTCCAACTACACCACTCAACTTTGCAGGGTCCTATTACTCTCCAGACTAGTTTGGTATTAATACCACCTTTTATGCTTGTGTGGATAACAGTTGCACGTACAAGAAGTGTGTGAGATGAAGAAAACGTTTTTTTGTATGATTTTATGAATTTGAACAGTGGAAACAAACATTAATGTTTGTGTTAGGGTAGACTGTCTACGTACCCCAACTATAACTCGGGATGCTTAGTGCATCAGACTGCCTTTTTCTTTGATTAATTTTCTTCCATATATGGTCCAAACAAACACTTCACAAAGTATCTCAACATTGACATTTCTATCAATAACCAACAAGCTTTAAAAATAAAAACATGAAGGAAATTACAACTTGAAATCAAAACATTTTACTATATAGAATAGTAGTTACATTTTTTACCAATTCAGCATCCACCACCACCTCCTCCTCCTCCTCCTCCTCCTCCTCCACCACCACCCCCTCCTCCACCAAAACCACCACCTCCACAACCACCACCACCACCTCCTCCCCCACCAAAACCACCCCCACCACCACTACATGTTATGCTGGTTAGAGTAGCTACACCAATAGCACCATCACCTATGCTATGAATGTTCCCCATTCCACCAGAATCTATACTTCTTTGGGTTGCATTGTTACCAGCAGGACTCTCATTGTTCTTCTCTGTCTTGCTGGAAAACGCGATAATAAGAACGATAAGAACCACAACCACAGACACAGGTAAGGCCATAAGGAGTACCATAACAACTTCCTCCATGTCAAAAAATAGAAGACTAAGACGCGTAATTATACTGTCCTTAAGGAATTTAAGCTTCTACTATATTAACACGATGAGAATATTAATCAGAGCAAAGAAATAAAGGAAAATGTGATTATAGTAAGATGAACACGTACAAAACAAGAACTTTAAATGGTATAACTTCAACATGACTTTAATGTGTTATATATTGAGGTCTTTTGGTTTCTTAACTTTACGTAATTTCTGCATGAAGACATGTGTTTGCACATGAAAATTTGAGAATATTAATCCAACTTGTGTTGAGTCTTCATTGACTTTATTGAAATTTACTTGGAATGTCATAACATGGGAAAGAACAACCTTTTAATATTATTTATTAACAGATCGTTTCAAAATTAAAGTGACGTGAGAAGAAGATCATCACTAACCGTCATCGATTTGAGAATATAATTAAATAAATAAAATGTGTTATTTTAAACCGTATAAATTTTTAGATTAGATGGTCACACACTTCAACATAGTATTAGAGCAAACGTCCCGCACGCTTTCTCTAACAGCTTGTCAGAGGCTAACCCATGTTTTGAAGACTTCGGATGCACAAATATTAGGGAAAACTACATAAATGGGCCATAAAATCTAAAATAATTACAAGTTCATACCCAAATCCAAAGTAATTCCAGAAATACCCATTCTCTCATAAATAATTACAGTCCATACCCCCATTCATTAAGGGTGATAATTTTCGCTTAAGTGATACTAAATCGGTATCATATACTGTATTGATATCATTAAGGTTGATAATTTCGCTTAACTGATACTAAATCAGTATATATATACTGTATTGGTATCATTAAGGTTTTTTGTTAAAAAATTACTTATTAGTCAATGATACTATAAGAGTATATATGTATATTGTTGTGGTATCATTAATATTTCTTGTTCAGAAATTACTCATTAGTCAATGATACTATAAGAGTATATATGTATATTGTTGTGGTATCATTAATATTTCTTGTTCAGAAATTACTCATTAGTCAATGATACTATAAGAGTATATATGTATATTGTTGTGGTATCATTAATATTTCTTGTTCAGAAATTACTCATTAGTCAATGATACTATAAGAGTATATATGTATATTGTTGTGGTATCATTAATATTTCTTGTTCAGAAATTACTCATTAGTCAATGATACTATAAGAGTATATATGTATATTGTTGTGGTATCATTAATATATGGGGTATTTGCTTATTTTCCCCCAAATATTACCTTAGCTCAAATATGAGCTCTAAGATAAACTTAAAAAATAAAAACAATAAAATAGCATTGTAGCTAGATTCAAATCCATGTCTCATGGGTATTGATTCCTCTAGTTTGAACCAGCAACACAATAGCAAACCTACACTCTTCATGGGTGCGCGGTTATCTATATCCTAATTTATGTCAGTTTTCAAGATAGATATATATATAGTTATACTGACAGGATTTTTACCCGAAGTTATTATAGGGTGGGTCCGCCTCTGCAACTTATAGCTTTTAGTCAATCACATAAGTTTGTTTTACCACCATTAATCACTATTTACAAATTACAATTATCATCATCAGCCACCATTACAATAATAAATCACTAACGACAATCATTACAATCTTCCCGAAAGCTTGTATATAGGAATTAACATCCATAAACACGAAGAGATGGACTATATACATATAATTAACTTGTGTATGATTGTCATCCAGAATTAGTGAGTGTAATTATGTAAATCTTTATGCTACTTTAAGGTGGAAAATTAAAAGATTAGGGACAAACAAATTTTTCATAGCTAAATAGCAAAAATCTCATACTTATCCAATTTAGCTATGAATTAGCGACAAATTTGTCAAGGCTCAAATTTCTTAAGAATAGATATTACTCTATCATATATTATCGAATTATTCAATTTCTAAATAGTAAGTATGTGAAATTGCACGTCTTGGAATTTTTACATTATTTCCTTCACTTAACTTTTATAAGAAAGTTCTTCTCCTATATATACTAACAAAATACTCACAACTCTTCAAGAACAACTATAAATTATACACACATATTCAACTTTCAAGAACCTCTTTTTAAGTTTCTTGAAACCTATTTTTCTCCTACATTGTCCAATCGGAGACGTAACACAAAATAATAGAGTAATTAATAGTTATTATTTCAGAAAGTTACTTTCTTTATTAAAGAAAAGTAGAATCGAGTAACTAAAAGGATAACTCAGATAATAACTTATTAGTTGAATATCAATACTAGAAATGAACTCCAAACTTTTATCTACTTTGACATTTCTAACAAAACAACAAGATTTTATATAATATAACATGAGCGTTGAGTGATATATATATACATTATAGCAATTTGAATTATTTAAGTACTAAAGAATAGTAATAACATGACTTTGACCTATTCAAAATCCACCACCACCACCTCCGCCACCCCAACCACCACCACCACTATGACCAAAACCACCACCACCGTCACATTGAAAACCTCCGAACATATTACTTGTATCACACGTTATGCTTGTTAGAGTAGCCATAGCAAGAACACCAACACCAACACCAGCACCATCAATATTATTGTTCCTTCTTCCACCAGAAACTCTACTTGTTTGGGTTGCATTCAATATTCCACCACCAGGAATAGTTTCAATATTCCTCAACATCTTGCTACAACAAATACAACAAATAAATGACATAACAAATGCCACAAATATACCTAGAACCAAATATAGTACCATAATAGATTCATTATCCATCTTAATATATAACTATTTGCAAATATTGTACGTCCTTAAGAAATTTATTCTTTTACGAAGTTTAAGTAGAGAAAATTTGTATTATTTGGATAAGAACACGATGAGTATATATATTTCAGAGCGAAGAAATAAAGGAAAATGTGATTGTATTTAGGAACTTCAGTACGACTTTTGTGTGTTATATATTGAAGGCATGTGTTTGCACATTTATTTGATTTGGGAATATAATTAATCCAACTTGAGTTTGAGTCGTCGTTGACTTTCTTGAAATTTACTTTGGATGTCAACTATGTGCAATAGACAAATTCAGTACGCAAGTTCTATCGAAAAAATATGTAAAATATTTTAAACTTGTGACCTTCATTTGAAAAATTACATGTTCAATTAACTCGATCTGCCTCATAGATGAAGACAACCTTTCAATGCTATGATTTTTTTTAATCATGTCTAAACATTGTTGAGACATATCAAAATTAAAGTGACGTAAGAAGAAAGATGCAAAAGGGTCTCTTACTCGATCAAGGCCTCATTTGTTGTATTTAATTAAGAAGATCTTAGAATTAATTATTCATATATCAATTGTTAAATTTGTTTGTTTTTTAAATCTGAATCTTAATTATTAATTGTATTTATTGATCTTATAATCCTACAATCATTTATAATTAATAAATTTAAATAATTACATACTATTTATAACAAAGTCTTAATTAATATAGTATTGAAAGAGATGATATTCAAAAATTTCTCCAAAGATCATGACATGTATTTATTGCTGCTCCATCTATTTTCACCGGTACACATCCTTAAGTAAAACAACATACACAACAAAAATAAATAAATCTAAAACAACAAAAGGAAAGAAAACTACAAGAAGAGGAAAAATCCAATGTGCATTACATCTTACAATTATCAACCATAATAAAAAATTACATGGCTAGCGTCCAAATTGAAAACTAGTAACTAACTAACCTCCACATCCACCACAACCACCACCGCAACCACCACCATCACCACCACCACCGCCACAACAACACCCGTGATTCGTATCGGAATTATCCATACCACCACCACCATCACCTCCAACTACAACTCCACAACCACCACTAATATTACTATTACCACCCTTATTATCACGATCACGTTTATCGTTACTAGTCATGACACCATTAGCTATAGCCGTGCCAACTACCGCACCACCCGCTCCAGCCAAAACAACCATATTCCCATCTCGTGTGGCACGACTACCGGTGCTAGTGATGGTCTTTTTCATACCTTTTTCTACGTCGGGTGACTTCTTCGATCTACCTCCACCTCGGCCTGCGCATAAGCAGCATAATAAATTACATGTTATGAAAAACACAGAAGCCAACACAATGAACACAATACCGATTACTAACATTTTCTCCTTTGTTTGAATTGGAAGACAATAATTGCCTTTCTATTTCAAAGAACTTTTATAACACAAAATTAGTTAAAGTCAACAATAATTGAGGTTTTTTTTTATTTACTCCATTTTATTTGTTTGATTTTGACTTTTATGGTCTTAAACTAAAGATATATAGAAATTAGATTGTACAAAAATATTTTTTAATGGTCTTAAACATATCACGTGAAAAATCATAATAGATTTTTAAATAAAAAGTCTATACAAAGAGTTGAATATCAAGATTCTTTTTTAAACTGATAAAAAAAAACAAAAGACAACTAAATTTGAATGGAGGGAGTATAAAGCTAATTTATTCGTCCCATTTCTAGCTTTTATTGTAAGTTTGATTGGTCACTAAATTTAAAATGTGAAGTTATTTTGTGGACTTAACGTTATCATGTAAATTAGAATGAAGAGAGTATTATAGTTTGGATTTTACTTATAATATATAAGGAAAACAGTTTGTTTTTCAACATCAGTTATACCAGATTATACTATTGAGTTTCTAAATTAAATTCACCTGAAATTAAGTAACTTGGGAATTATTCTTAACCAATTCTTAGATCAATTCATTTGCTACTATTCAAAACATTATGCTTCTTTTTTTCTTCTTCTTAATTTTCCATTTGGCTACATTTATGAAGTCAAAAGTCAACCATGATAGGTCCCTTTAGGGTTTCACATTAGTTGTCTATATATTGCAAGGTTTATTTTTGGAGGCAACATTTTTAATAAAAGAAATTCAATTCTCGAGATTTGAATTCAAATGTCTAATTAAGGACAGAGAAATCTCAACTATCTCACCTCAATTCATTTTCAGATTCCTATGATATGGTTGTTGGTTGATAAAGATCATTGTAATTGAAAGGAAAAAAAGAACTAGAAAAAAGTCAACATTATTAATGGGTATAGAGGTTTCCAAGCAATTTCTTTCAATTTATTAAGAAATATTGATGGGGATGCTAGTCTCATTTTATTAGGCTCTTAAATTTTATTAGCAACATTATTAGGAACATAAGGGGTCGTTTGATTGGTGGGATGGATATGTGAAGATATTTTATAGGTTGAAATTTGAGATATTTGTGAGATAAGTTTATTTTATTAATTTATTTCATTATTTATATTAAAAAGTAGTGAGATAAAGTAATTATAACTTTTAACAATTTGTCTGTCCATTATTTGAAATGGAAGTTTTTTAAATTGTGAATTAATGTAATTTTTTTGTTATAAAACAATTTATTTTTTTTATCGAATTAGGTCACTGATAAAATGTTTTCGTGGGGAAAACAAATTCTCACTGATATACAAACTTTCTATATTTTTTTTTATGAAAACACAACTGTTTTTTCTTTGTTCACGACTTCAATCAAAATTAGTGTGTGGGAAAAGCCTTTGAATATTTTTCAGTGAAAAAATTCAATTCAACTTTCCACGTGACATATTTAAAATCACAAGATAAATGGACCTTTTGATACATTCTACATATCTTTAATATAAGATTATAATTTATTTTTTTAAAATATTTTCTCAAACTTCTACCAAGTAAAACTAGATAAATAAATTGCAACAAAAGGAATATTCATTACCAAATACAAAATAAGATAATCACATAAATTTCATATATTCCAAAATTTATCTTTATCTCATCAATCAAACGATCAAATCGGAGTAGTTGACCGAAATAAGTCATTATTTAAACCAATTCACCAAAACAATACATTTTTTAAAATTTTTACAAAAATGGAATAAACGTATTTGGCAGTAACGTTTTAGGTATTATTTTATTAAAAAAAAATCAATGGAAAAAAGACAAATATTTGACGGAGTAAACAGACATAAAACGTTATTGTCAAATTTGTTTTATTAATTCGTTACTCATAGCCACATTTTAAGGCTAAAACGTTATTGCCAGTAACGATTCTTTAAAATTCAATCACGAATACCTTATAAGGACAGTACAGTTTTACTTAGGAAGAACTTATTCATCTTTCCAAGACTTTCTTTCCAGTTAGATTTTAAATTTTTATCTTGTCAAAATTGAGGATTAATATAACCAAGTTATATATTTAGCATCATTAACCTTAGTTTGCCTTTGAAAACCTGTAGATCTTTTTTCTTTTTTTGGGATAAACGAAAACCCTAGATCTAAATGACTTCAAGAACTCATTCTTTTTGCTTTTTTTATTTTAATCTAGCTGCCCATTCTTTTTCCTTTCTAGCCGTTTACAAGTAAAAACAATAGCTATTCTTGTGTTATTATTCAACGTTCTTTTGCTACAAATTATTCTATTTGCAAAGCATGTTGGGTTTTGAGACTTTAAACTATTTTTGTGTTATTAAAGAGTCGTTACTGTCAGTAACATTTTAGCCTTAAAACCACCACCTCCAACTACAACTCCACAACCACCACTAATATTACTATTACCACCCTTATTATCACAATCACGTTTATCGTTACTAGTCATGACACCACTAGCTATAGCCGTGCCAACTACCGCACCACCCGCTCCAGCCAAAACAACCATATTCCCATCTCGTGTGGCACGGCTACCGATGCTAGTGGTGGTCTTTTTCGTACCTTTTTTCAATGTTTGATAGCTTCTTCTTCGTTCTACCTCCACCTCGGCCCGCGCATAGGCAGCATAATAAATTACAAGTTATGAAAACCACAGAAGCCAACACAATGAACACAATACCGATTACTAACATTTTCTCCTTTGTTTGAATTGGAATTGGAGGTAGAACTGGACTCTCAAGTTGTGGTTCGAATGATTAATGGGAGTTGTAAACTACCTTGGAGAATCCACAACCTTATTGAAGACATCAAGAATAAGATTGCTCAAAGAAACATAATAGTAAAACATTGTTACAGGGAAGGAAATGAAGTTGCAGATGCTCTTGCTAAGTACGCTACTACTATACAAGAGCCGATCATTTACTTCAGGAGTCTAAACTTCCGGCCGAGGTTAGGGGTCTTTTAAGAATGAATAAACTTCACTTGCCTTCCTTCAGGAGAAGACCAAAAAAGGCCTCTTTCTGGCACTACGACCCTCCATAAGTCATTTCATCGCTTGTTTCTTCCGTGTGCTACATTCTAGGTGTTTTTTTTTTTTTTTTTTTTTTTTTTTTGGGTGCATCACATGGGAGATTAATGACTTAAGATCCTTTTCTGATCATAATCTCTATTAGGATATTTTTTGTATTCTATGATGTAAAAGGAGGTAAGGCTCGATGTCCCCCTCCAACTCATGTATTTTTTTATATATATGTAGTGAAATGGATATGGTAGGGGGCTTGCCAAAGCCCCCCCCATCACACAGGAGGTGAACACTTCTGTGCGAATGGTTTTTTGGTAAAAAAAAAAAAAAAAAAAAAAAAAAGAATTGGAAGGCAATAATTGCATTTCTATTTCAAAGAACTTTTATAACACAAAAGTTAAAGTCAACAATAATTGAGATCTTTTTTATTTACTCCATTTCATTTGTTTGATTTTGACTTTTATGGTCTTAAATTAAACATATATAGAAATTAGATTGTATAAAAATACTTTTTAATGGTCTAAAATATGTCACGTGAAAAGCCATAATAGATTTTTTAAATAGAAAGTCTATAAAAAGAGTTGAATATATATCAATATTCTTTTATTAAACCGATAAAAAAATAAAACACAAATAAATTTGAATGGAGGGTGTAAAGCTAATTTATTCGTTCCATTTCTATAGCTTTTTATTGTAAGTTTGATTGGTCACTAAATTTAAAAATGTAAAGTTATTTTGTGGACTTATGGGAATTATTCTTAATTAATTCTACAGAAAAGGGCCAAAAATACCCTTGGATTATTCGAAAAGGTTCAAATATACCCTTCATCTATCTATTTGGCTAAAAATACCCCTCACTCTACCTTTTTGGTCCACCCTTACCCTTAAAACTAACAGACTTTTATTAAATTAATTTTATTATTACTATTTAATGGATATAGAGGTTTCCAAGCAATTTCTTTCAATTTATTAAATATTAATTATTATTAAATAATTATGGGGCTGCTAGTCTCATTTTATTAGGCTCTTAAATTTTATTAGCTACATTATAAGGAACATATGGGGTCGTTTGATTGGTGGGATGGATATGTGAAGATATTTTATAGGTTGAAATTTGAGATATTTGTGAGAAGTTTATTTTATTAACTTATTTCATTATTTATATTAAAACAGTGAGATAAAATAATTATAAGATTAACAATTTCTGTCCATTATTTGAAATAGAAGTTTTTTTTATTAAGAATTGATGTAAATATTTTGTTATAAAACAAATAATTCTTTATCGAATCAGGTCTTTGACAAAATGTTTGGTGGGAAACAAATTCTCACTGAAATACTAAGAAACTTTCTATTATTTTTTTTCTATGAAAACACTACTGTTTTTTCTTTGTTCACGGCTTCAATCAAAATTAGTGTGTGGGAAAAACCATTGAATATTTTTCAGTGGAAAATTTCAATTTAACATTCCACGTAACATATTTAAAATCACAAGATAAATAGACTTTTGGTAAATTCTACATATCTTTGATTTAAGATTATAATTTATTTAAAAAAAAATATTACTTTATTAAACTTCATACCAAGTAAAACTAGATAAATAAATTGAAACAAAAGGAATATTTATTACCAAATGCTAGATAAGATAATCACATAAATTTCATATATTCCAAAATTTATGTTTATCTCATCAATCAAACGATCAAATCGAGCTCGTCGCAGTCATAGTATAGATATTTGATTAGTCTTTTGCAGTCATATTATTACTCTCTAATTGATTTTATGAAAAAAGGTTTAAGAATCCAACAATCCTTGTTGCGGATGATTCTCAAATTGTTCATCTTATTTAAAAAGTGAATAATATTGAACAATGTATAATATTACTTTGATATATTTTTTGTCATTCTAAAATGAGATTTTACTCTTTTAATCTCTTTACATTTTCTTATTTAGTAGAAGAATCGTCATTTGTTATATTTTATTTCATTTTAATTTTTACCATTAAAGTTTAAGAACAAATTACATTGAATTCTAAATCAATATAAAAAAACTGAAAAATGAAAGAAATTAAAACATGTTAGTAGAACAAAAATCAAATTCGATAATATGAAATTGAAAAATGAGAGAAAACATGTTGGTAGAATGGGAAATAAAATTAAGAAAGAAAGCATTTTCAGGATAAAAAGTATTGAAATATAATGATAAAATTAAATGAGAGTTTGAGTCGTCGTTGACTTTCTTGAAATTTGCTTTGGATATCAAATGTACACTGAGCATAAATTTTGTAAGACAAGTTCGATCAAGAAAATATGCAAAAAGTTTTAAATTTGTGATCTCTATTTTAGAAATTACATGTTCAACTAACTCGATCACCTTTATTGCTCAAGAAAACTGTTTTATTTAAAAAATATATTTGGACTGATTTTAGAGTCGCCACTTAATTTTTTAAGAAAAAATCAAGAAAACTGATTTTCAATAGATTAAAACAGGGAATCAGTTGAAAATATAAGGGGGTTCGGGGGTTCATATTAGTGTTCTAGGAAGGGTTTGAAAGCACCTAGAACACCCGCTAATGCGGTTATCCGACAATTAGTTATTTGGTTAAAATGACTTAACTTAGCTCGAATTGCAAAACTGAACTATTTTATGGTTAGGACCATTTTAAAGGAGAAACAGAAAAATGTCGCAATATTATTTAAATGAAGTATTTTATAAACTTATTTATTTATTATTTATTTATTTTTAAAGTCAAGTGAAAGATGAGTAATTTAGTTAAGTAATTAATTCAAAATGGGTGTCTCTCGGGGATTCGAATTGTTCAACCTTAAAATTAGCGGCAATACTAACAAGCAAAATAAACAGTGTAAAGTAAAGAGGAAAAGAGGGTTTGGCCCAAATCTGGTTTCTGTCCGCTTGGACCAGTATTTGGGCCCATTTTTGTTTTGGACCAAAGGCCCATTTGAGTGGCACCTGTTCAAAATTAAAAGAAATAATTTCCTTTGGGCCTTTGGCCCATCCTTCACCTGTCCTAAACTTCTAGCAGAATATTAATAATTAAAAGACAAGGGCTTAGGCCCGAAAATAACAAAATACAATTTTTCGTATAATGAGTGGGCCAAAGCCCAATCTTTTCAATTCTCCTCCGCTTTCACGCTTTTCCACCTTCGAGACCTGTTCGTCGATTTTTATAGGCCGGTTGACTCGATAAAGGAATTTGAGCCTTTATGGCTCTCTCGAAATGTGAGAGGAATGTGACTTGAGTTCATAAAGAACTCGGACAGATTTCACATGCAAGCAAGAAGGATACAAAAGTCAATGTATAATCCGACTTGAAGTAAATATAGAAGAAGCAGACCGATTTGCAAGAAATGTCTACCGACTCAAATAATAGATGAACACACAACCCCACTAAAGGAAATCATACAGGAACATAATGGACACAGTAATAACTTTAAAGATATGATTAAAGGGGCTCAATAACCACTTCGTCACAAAAAAAATCAATGTACTACCATACTAACTAATAATACGTAGGTGCAAAGCATAATCGTAGCATTCAAGTGTAAAAAAAAAAAAAAAAAAAAAATAATAATAATAATAATAATAATAAAAGGGGAAGTAACATACGTACTACATCGAACTCATACCTTAAAACAAAATTAGATAAGAACCAATTATTAATAATCTAAAAATAAAATGACTATTAAGACTTGCAATTTGACACCATGAAATAAATTTTTAGAACACTAGACAGATGCATATAATATAGGTCCCACTTCTTATTTCCTTTTCTTTATTTATACCTCATAACTTCTTTCATTTTATTTTATTTTTTTATGGCAAAAACATTTTTTTTAAATGCTAATTACTTTATTTGTTTACCAAATATGGAAAAATTATGTTCCCTTTTTTTTTTTTAGTTTGTTATATATCTAAAAATTGTATAAATATAAATAACACTATAGATCATAATAATTAACAACTTAAATATTTGAAAGTTATATAAAAAATAAAAAAATTAATTGACTCTCGAAATTCTATTGGTATCAATTTATAAATCATAATAATTAACAATTTTTTTAAAAAAGGTATAAAATACATATAAAAAATCGCTTGACTCTAAAAAAAAAACCTTATCAATGCTACATTAATTGAGATATTTTATACATAGACAAAACAACAAGTTAAATGCTAATGACATACAATAGAAACTCATACGATTTGTAAGCATGTTGCTATGTCATATATTAACCATAGTAGTTGATTAGAAGGCTTAAACATGAGTGGTAACACTAAACAATAACAAATTTAGATACAAAGTACGTGACACTTAAATACTTTTATTTTTTAAGCTTATGACAAGGACAGAGCACGTTACCTACAATTTTGAATTAACACAAGTGATACCTTTAAATTAATATTTTTATCTACAGTACAAACCAAAAACTAGAACAAAACTAAATTAGCAATCATATGATTTCAAACAAATTCGATCAGATCAAACAGTAAATTAACAATAAGTTTTGAAAGGGCAAGTATTATGCTAACAACAATCGCGGACTGCTAATAGACCAAAATAATGGTCTCCGAGGCTAGAATCGATATCCCTAAATTCTAAAGCGGGACACATGAGATCAAAGAAAAGCCAGGAATTCAAGACATAAACAATGATAGACGAATGTTGACTTAACATAACGTAGCAATATAGATAGATGACCCTCCCTTCTAACGTGTAATGAATGCTCAAACAATGGTACCGAGATGAATGTCATGCTTTTGTGTAATCATTGGGGAGGTGATGCATCTATTTAGTATTAGCGAAATTTCACACTCAAACGAGAATGAGCCAATTAATAAAATAACAAAGTAGGATAGGGAAGTGTATAATTTTCGGACATGAGAAAGATAAGACCTTGACAAATTGCAGATTAATGAAGAAATATGAGAAAGATGGACATGCTTCAATATTTACCAAGACATCAAACCAACACCGAGACAAGAACGCAAACAACGGAATAGAGAGTGCCGTTTTTGAGATGGATTAAATACGAAGGTTAAGAAGCGAACATTTTGGAGCTAATCTAAGACGGCAAGAAGCAATATAAATTAAAGCTAAATACTCCACGGGAAACAGATTTTTCAGACTCCGACAAACCCATAACAATTGCTCTCTATGATTCTGCTCCTTTCAAATAGAAATACGAGTGACTAACAATAACAAATAATGAAGGAGCTGGTGCTTGCGACGAAGTAACTCCAAGATTTTATCTAAACAGCCACGAACCAAAGCAACAACAAACCCGATAACACATCTTATACTTCGAACAATTAAGATGCACTTAATTTGAAACCAACAGTCCGTCATTCAGCATCAGCAATAAATCAAAAGGAAAGAATCGAGACATTTGAAAAAGGAATTTTACCTATTTCGGGGCAGCGAGTTGAACAAGAACGAGCAGGGGACGACTTCACCACCGAAATACTACTCCGAGTACTCTGACAAGCAGAGCAAAGACAAGCGCGAACAAGGAACTAAGCCAAAAATTAACTCCCTCTCTACCACGGAGTCTATTTTCTAAGTATGTATATAGTTGTATATGACTGATAATATTGTTGGCCTATTTTTAAACTTTTCCCGATTTTCACCAACTTCTTCCAATATTTTCTCTAACTCAAAAATTTCCGCCTAACAAATCTCCTTCTTTTTTCCGCCCCCCCTCACACGAGCAGATGATGCTCTATATATCCCCAAATTAGGGTAGATTCGATGGAGGGAAAAACAGTCAAATTCGGACAGAAAACGCCTAATTCAAAAATCAAAACCCCCAAAATTCTTTCACCATTTAGGATAAACACCTTTTTCTTTGAAATTTGACCCATTCCGGAAGAGGAAAGGGAGCCAGACGCATGCCCTGCTCCTCTGCTCGCGATGTACGACTTGAGAGGGACACAAGGGAAGACGACAAAGGGATTTGACGCTGTGTATCTTGACGGAAAAGGTGTCGTTCGGAGCCGTTGTTATCGTTCTAGCATGTATTGATGCTACTTCCGTCTATTTCGAATTGACGTTGTGATTATCTCTTGTGAGTTGCTGCTTCTTGGTCTTTGTTCTGTGAACAGAAAAGTGGGCCGGGTCAGGTAAATGAGTGTGGGCTGCTGGTGGAGTAGAGTATAAGGGATGGGTTGATTGGGAAATTTAAAGGTGGGCTAGGGGTTAATTAGGAATTTGGGATTAGAATGGGAATTTCTGGTGGGCTGGAACGTATGTATGGCTGGAAATGGGTATTGTACATTGTTGCTATTATTATTCTTTGTGAGTTTGGGGAATTAAAAGGGTGTGGTCTGATAATTGATTTAAGTTGGGGGAAAAAATGGGGCCACAAATGTAATTGAAAAGATGACCGAATGAATCGCAAATTTGGCCATGTGAATTAAGAGTTTTTACCAAAATTGAATTTAGTCGGTGAATTCGGCTAAATATTAAATAAGACGGATTAATATTAATTAATTAATGAGCTTCTTAATCTTAACGGAATAAAATAATTAACTCAATCAAACTAATTAATTCAACAACATACCTATAATTCAAACTAAATTAAATTAGTAAAGTGTTTAACATTAAAAATAAAATGAAATATTTTCAAGATAGTTTTAAAGTATTTGTAAAATATATTGGTTACATACGTAACAATATAGAACATATTTATTGTTTAAAATACTTAAAATATTACAAAAGTGAATAAGATTCTTAAAATATCTACAAACATATTTTGAATTTTTATAAAGTCAATTATTCCAAATCGTTTGAAATTTGAGAAGCTTGATGATTAATTTATATCGTGGAGGTCCAAAATTGGGTGTCAACAAAAACCTTTCAATAATATGATGCAAAATCAAGGGATCATTTGTTGTACTTAATTAAGAAGATCTTAAAATTAATTATTCATATATCAATCATTAATTTTTATTTTTATTTTTTAGATGTGAATCTTAATTATTAAGTGTATTTATTCTTATAATTAATTGTACAATCATTTATAAATAAATTTAGATAATAAAGATTTACAACAAAATCTTAATATATATTATTAAGAAAATATTCAAAAAATTCTAAAAAATGACATAATCGGTTCATCACTACTCCATCTATTTTCACCGTTAACCATGTACACATACTTAAGTAAAAGAACATACACAAAACAACTTACATTATCAACCATAATAAAATAAAAATATAACATGGCTAGCGTCCAAATCGAAAACTAACTAACTAACCTCCACATCAACCATCATCGCCACAACAACACCCATAACTCGTACCCGAATTATCCATTTCAACTACCACAGCACCCACTTCAACCATAGCGGTGGTGTTTTTACCTCTTCCTAGGCACGCGCATAGGCAGCATAATAACTTACATGCTGTGAAAAACACAGAAACCAACACAATGATGATGAGCACAATACCGATTACTACTGGGAATTCCATTTTTTTTTTTTAATTTTGAATTGGAAGAGAATAATTGCCTTTCTATTTCAAAAAACTTAATATTTATAACACAAAAGTCAAAGTCAACAATAATTGAGGTCTTTTCTATTTTCTCCGATTCGTTTCAATTAGTTTGTTTGATTTTGACTTTAATAATCTTTAACTAAAGATATATAGAAATTAGTACAAAAAAAGTATTTTGTAATGTTGTAATCTTAATTATCAATTTTTTAGGGTTTCTGATCATTAGCTATCTCATATTATATTGAAATTTGACTAATGGATTTATTTCGGGAGGCAACATTTTAATAGAATTTTCTTAATTATCGAGATCCAAACTCAAGACCTCTAATTAAGAACAGAGAAATCTTAGCCATTTCACCACAATTAATGTTGATCGCCAAATCCCTATCATATGGTTGTTGGTTGGTTAATTCAGATCATTGTAGTTGAATGGAAAAAAAAAACTAGAGAAAAGTACTCAAGAATATTAAATGTGAAAAGTCTTGGAAAACAACACAAGAGACAACTAATCGGAAATTTCTCATAAAATTTTATCTAATTATGCAGGAAATTAAGACACATATCAATCAAAATTTTGAATAAAAAGCAAATAAAAGAATAAAAATAATATTCCACACGGTATTATTGTTCAATTTTTTTCCTCTTGTGAATTGAAGGATTTTCCACACTTCTTGAGAAATGTAAAGACACTTGTGTTGGAATTATTGGTGATAAACAAGGAAAGGAGACATCAAAGGGAGAAAAGACAAACAATCAGACAAGAGCTTCATGTTTGGCTTTGATCTCATCGGAAAAGTCTAATCGTTTCATCTGATCTGAAAAGGATAAAAAGGTGGTACACTCTGGGCTGAAGAATTGTTTTAATATTGGGCTAGCTAAAAGCGCACCTCAGATAAAAGAAGTCATCAGATCATTTCGTATAAATGGCCCAATAGACAATAGATATGCATATGGCTGAAATATGCAACATACATACATAGAAAAGGAATAAAGTTTGTTATAGATTAAGCCTGTTGACATCCAATTTTGGACCTCCACAATATAGATTAATCATTTCGAGCTTCTTCAATTTTAAACGATTTGAAATAATTAGTTCTATAAAATTTCAAAAAAATAAAATAAATAATAATAATAATAATATAGCATGCAAGTTATTTAACTAGTTTTGTCACAGTTTATAATTTTTAGATAATATATATGTTTTACATAATTATGCATATAATTATTATATTTTATGATTATTCGAAAATCGTCTCAAAAAAAAAAAAAAAGATTTTATATTTTTAAATATTAGGGATGGTTATAGTTTTGAGTTAATAAATTTTATGAAATTCAAAATACTTTCAAGTTATTTTTTTAAAAATAATTTTATCACTTTTTAATAATAAGTATGTGTAATTTGCAATCACGCTATTTTATAAATATTTAAAAATTATCACAAAAGATTTTACATTTTAGTTAAATACTTTATTAATTTACTTTAAGTTATAGTTATAATTTCGAGTTAATTAGCTTTGTAATTGAATTAGTTAGTATATAATTAAGTTAATTTTTTTTTTTTATTTCGTTAAGATTAAGAAGCTCATTAATTAATTTATATTAACTCCTCTTGTTTAAATTTTAGCCGAATTCACCAATTAAATTCTATTAGGCTATAATGGAAATCCATTATTTAATAACAATTTGTCCCATCTTTAAAAATAATTTTGGGCCACTTCCTAAAGGCCCAACTCTTTCCCTTTCTCAAAATTTCCAATCCCATTTTTTCAGCCCAATTCCCAGTGATCCAAACATCAACCAGCAGCCCTTAGCTGCAAGACACAGCCCACCATCCCAGCCCATTAACTTCCTGACCCGACCCAACTCCTTTTCCCCTTTAATTTCAATACATACATCAGTACTAATACAACAAACAGTAGCCGACAGAGACCTAACCCCTGCGTCTTCTTCCTTCCAAAACGACTAGCAAGCAACGTTCAAATCCCAGAAAATCCGGAAAGCAGCAGGCGTCTGCAATTACCATCACCATGGCCATTTTTTTTTTCCCTTTTCAAAACTTCCCATCCCTCCCACTGTTGCCTCGAAAAAGGCATACGAGTTCGGATTTCAAATTCGAAATTTCACCCGATTTCCTCCGAATTTCCAGCTATATATTGCTCTCTTTTGATCATTGTTTAGGGGGAGAAGGAAGCACAATAATTTCTTATTAGATATTCAAGAATAAGTTTATATTTTCCCTCTCGTTTGCCCTAACTGGAATTTTTCTGAAACTCATAGAAGATTTATTTGTGGTGGTGTATAGCTTCAAGGTTAAGCTCGGCGTCTCAGTTTCGCTTCTTCGAGAAAGGTAATCTACTCTCTTTTCGGTTCTTCTTTATTTCTTGCTTGTATGTTTAGATTTAGTCTTTTGAAGTTTGATTTGTAGTTCTTATTTATGTCTTCTATTAGATTAAATCTATTGTTAAAAGTGCTTTGTGAATTTCTATTTAATATTTGCTCATACTATTGCGTCAATATTATGATTATGTTCATATCGATTTTTATTTTTTATTTTTATTTTTTTTCTTTTCTCTTTGATTGTGGGATCGTCCAAATGCGTTTGACTTTTCATGGTTAATGGAGAGTCTTGTCTGCATTGGAGTTTGTTGTTTGTTTATTCTTATACCTTAGCATTTAAATATATTTGTAGGCATTGAATGATCTGAGGTTGAAGCATATGCTATGCTATTGTATGTTAACTTGGAATGGTTGTGCTGCCTTAAGACTTGTCACTTTGTTGGTTTCTTTGAAAAGCATATTTCTATAGTATGATTTGTATGGTGCTTGGCCATTTTTTATGGTGTAGCAGTAGCCCATTGCTGAGTTTTATTTATTATAGTTCAATTATTTTGGGCTTGATCATGAATAAGCTAGAGTTACAAGGAACACATATATTTTGGTTTGTCAATGCTATCCATTGGTAGTTCATAACCAATTAGTTTTCCTTTTTGTCATATATATATATATATATATATATATTAGTAATGATTCTGGTCTTTGGTTTACTGATACTTGTCTTGAGTTATTATGGCTTTATCGTGATCTCTTATCTTATGTGATTTTATCTTCTTCTTTACATGTGACATCCATCCGAGTCCATGGTGGACTCCTCTTCTTTGCATTTTCGAGTCGAGCCATAAAGGCTCCTTTCTTTGTCATTTGAGTCGGCCAGACCATCAAGAGTAGGCGTACAGGTTGAAGGCATGTAGCAAGTAAAAGAAAAGAGGCCTACAAATGGGCTGTATACAGTCGTATACAATTATATACACGAGTATACACCCACTGTATACAGTTGAAGCGGTGACACAATGGGTCAAAAATTAACATACGTGTTCAGAAGCTCAACTGGACTATATACATTTATTATATGGTCAGAAATACAGGGAAATAGGCCGAAATACAGCCTATATACAGAAGGATACGTAAAAATATACACATATCAAAAAGGGCGAAAAAATGGGCTAAAGCCCAATAATTTATCTTTGCACACAGCAGGTCCAGCTCAAAATCAAATGGGCCAGGAGCCCAACCTTTCAGGCAGCAGTAAATATGGCCAAAAATGGCCCAAATTTAGCTTCTCTTTTACCTCTCTTTTACCTTCCTAATTATTTGATTACAAATACTTATTGTATGTTTTGTTAAACTCTAACTTTAATTAACTTAATTAGACTCCCCAAAAGATAAGTTATTTTCTTTGTTGGTTAACTTTTAATATTTTTATTTATTTTGTTAATCAAATATGTTGATCAAATTACATTTTTTTAATTAAGTTAAACCTTTTGTTCTTGAAATATATGTTTTAACGCCTCTTCACTTAATCATTTTATTCATTTTAAATTTTTTTTTTTAAGTCAAAGTATTTTTTTCTCAAATAAACTTTAAAAAAAATGCTAGTCAAAACCTTTTTAATTAATTAAAAAAAAAATTAAAAAATAAAAATAAAATATATATATATATATATATGTATGTATATATATACTTACTCAAGTCATTTTCTCAAAAAAGGTTAGTCGATTAATGATTTTCATGCTTTAATTTATTAAATTGGTTTAAATTATTATTTCAAAATGAATAAACTAAATTCTAATTAATCTTGTTTTATTAATATTATAATCACTTGTATTTCGAGTCAATTGTTCCATTTTGAATCCTTTTCTCTAAAAATCAAAATAAATGTGTCATTTGTTTAATTATTTTTTCAAAGTTAATCAAATATTGTAAGTCATTATTTTTTATGTTAAAATCATTATTTTCCTAAAAATAGTCAAATATATTTTAGTCAAGTCACAGGTCAACCGCATGTTAGCGGACACTTCGAATGCTTAAACCCTTCTCGAAGTGTAAATTGAACCCCGAACCCTCTTTGGTATTTTCAAATGATTTTTTCTGTTTAAATCTTTGAAAATTATAAGTTTTCTTAATTTCTTTAAAAAATTAAGTGGCGACTCTTTCTAAGTATTTCTCAAATTATTTTATACTTAGAACATTTCAAAAAGTGATTTTTCTAGAGATAGTCAAATTACGACACAACAAAGCCAATTAATCTTGTACATCTGGCATAGCAGTTAGAATAGAATGTTCTTTTTATTTCTTCTTTTGTATATAAGTATAGGATCAAGAATTGTAAATCGGATGAATCAATACACACAGAAATTTTTCAAGCCCTGTTTTGCTTTCTTTCAACTTGTGTACTTGTATATTTCTAACAATAAGATTTGTGGTCAAATCCCTAATTGGTTTAGCGGCATGAGGTGGGACTCGTTGCAGTTCCTAAACTTTTCTCATAATTTATTAACAGGCCACCTACCACAATTTTATTATTATAGTCTAGAGTATCTTGATCTGAAATTTAACTCCATTCAAGGTCCACTACCTTCATCCATTTGTAACATGAGTTTGCTTATCTTATTAGATTTATCACGTAACAACTTCAGTGACTCAGTTCCACATTGCTTGGGAAGCATGGTTTTACTAACAGTGCTGGACTTAAGAAGGAACAATTTCACAGGGAGTCTTCCTCCATTAGGTGCACATAGCACTTCATTATGTACCATTGTCGTAGATGGTAATCGATTTGAAGGACCCATTCATGTGTCGTTGCTCAAGTGTAATGGTCTAGAAGTCCTTGATGTGGGGAACAATGCTATAAATGGTAATTGATTTGAAGGACCCATTTATTAGGCTCTTAAATTTTATTAGTTATATTATTAGGAACATATGCGGTCGTTTGATTGGTGGGATGGAATAACTGAAGATATTTTATAGGTTGAAATTTGAGATATTTGTGAGATAAAGTTTATTTAATTGATTTTAAAAAATCCAACAAACCTTGTTGTGGATGACATTCTCAAATTGTTCATCTTTTTTAAAATGTGAATAATATTGAACAATGTATGATATTACTTTGATAGATTTTTTTGTCACTCTAAAATGAGATTTCACCCTTTTAATTTCTTTACATTTTCATTTATTTAGTGGAAGAATCGTCATTTGTTATATTCTATTTCATCTTAATTTTTATCATTAAAATTTAAGAACAAATTACATTGAATTCTAAATCAATATAAAAAAGATTAACTGAAATATGAAAGAAAATATGTTAGTAGAACAAAAATCAAAATCGATAATAAGAATTGAAAAATGAAAGAAAACATATTGGTAGAATGGGAAATAAAATTAAGGGAAAAAGTTCTTAAATATATCCGAATTCTGACCGAAATTGTTGTAACAATACCGAACTTTGAAAAAAGACCTTTTTACCCCTGCACTATTTAATAGTGTATTTTAGAGGTATATATGTGTCCACGTGGACATCATAAATATTACATCATTATAAATAGTAACGTGTCCACGTGGGCACATTATATACCTTTAAAATATACTATTAAATAGTGCAAGGGGTAAAAATTCCTCCGTAAAATTTGATATCGTAACAACAATTTCTGCCAAAGTTGAAGTATTTTTAGACCCTTTTCTCTAAAATTAAGAAAGAAGGCATTTTCAGGGTAAAAAGAATTGAAATATAATGATAAAATTAAAAGAGAATTTGATCAATTTTACTTTTACCTTCTTAACAAATATCGATATCGAAATCACTAAGGGCCTGTTTGGAAGGACACCCTAATAATTGGATTTGGTGTAATTGGTGTAATTACACTGTCTTGTCCTGTTTGGAAGGACAGGTAATTACTTGGTCAGTAGGTAATTGGTGTAATTGGCAGGGGGTAATTACACTCTACAATTCACAGGCAGAGGCTGTGAATTGCTGGTAATTACATGGTGTAATTACCACCTGATTACTTTTTAATTTCTTTTTTTTTATTTCTATTTTAATTTTTTGTTTTAATTTTTTTACTTCTATTATTTTAAGTTCTTTTTTTAATTTTATTATTCTAACAATTTATAAAAGTTTATTTTTTATTTTATACTATTATATTTCATTTTCTTCTTATTCTCAACCTTCCTTTACGTGATTCTATGTAATTTTTTCGTACTATCTATTTCTTTATGCCATGCTTATTTTCTCATTAGCATAATTTTATTATATTCTAATTTTTAAATTAAAATAGAATTTATTGTTAAGTAAATTAAAGACTTACATTTTCTTTATTAAGAAAAACTAAAACTAAATCATATTTATTGCTATGTTGAAATTTGTTATAAGAGTATTATGTTAAAATTTTTGTTTTGAATTTATAACTTATGTTATATTTTCAGTTTCATTTGTTTTAGTAATATTGAATCTACATTGCACG
>NW_006239040.1:162394-170134 GCF_000226075.1 Solanum tuberosum
AAATATATTAATTTGAAAAAATATAAATCAATTATTTTTTCATAATATTAGTTACAGAAAATATGTTTATTAATTAATATATTTTCAAAAAAGAATATATATCTTAAATATTTAATTTAATGCCATTTATAAAGTTTCTTATTTGTCTAGTATAAATTTTAAATAATTAATTTTTATTTTAAAAATTTATTATAATTTTATGATTGCAATTGTGCATCCAAACAGAACATGTGTAATTACACTGTGGCAACCAAACAGGTCAGTGTAATTACTAGACAGTAGAATTACTAGGCTGGTAATTACTACCCTAGTAATTACACCAATTTCAATTATCAGGTGGCTTTCCAAACAGACCCTAAGTAAATAATTAAAATTTTCTTTCAAGTTTGTCACCTTTACTTTACCTCAAATTAAGGGTTATGAACTTGAAAGACATGTGCAATGAAAGATTAATAAAAGTATGAGTTATGAAGAGGATAATAAGTGAGTTAAAGACATAAAATTAATCGATATTATTCGAACAAAAGTTATAAAAATGATGTAAATTATGTAGATGACTTTTTTCACATAAAATATTTAAGAAGAATAAAAAAATTATATTAAAATATTGTATAATCGAGTTCAAAACAATATAAGTATAAGAAGAAGAAGACATGAAGGTAGATGAAAGAGAGAACATTTCTTCAATAATCCTGCTAGCAAGGGTGCACCTAGAGGTAGTCGAGGGGTTCACCCAAAGTCCCAAACTCCCTCGAAAAAAATTATCGTGTATATATAAGGTATTTAAAACAATTTTATATTTATATATTTGATTTTGAACCTATTAAATATAAAATTAGTCATTATTTTAGTGATTAAGCAGTTCAAAACTCACGGTTCCTTATGTCTTTTCTATTCAACATGTTTAAGCCCAGATTCATGTGTGATGTGACTAATAATTTTCTATTCGAAAATGTGGTACAACAATAAAAGCTAGCAATTTTTATTTTATTTTTAAAAAAAATGAAGAACCGTCGTGTAGCTCGTTTGTTCGTTTTATATAAATTTTTTTTTGGTAAATAATAATTCTTTTTTCGTTTTACTTTCAATTGTCCATATATTATTTTGACAGACTCTTAAAAAATAATAAATAAATAAATAATTTTGATAATCATCTCTATTAATTGTAAGTCATTTAAATATTAAAAAATAATCGATCTCCAATAATAAAGGTAAAATAAATAAAAGATACTCCTAGTTCATCTTAATTAAATTATTGGGATATGACATATTCCAAAAATATTTAAGGACAAAATTTTCCACTAAAATTCTTTTAATTATTTCTGTCTCAATCACCTAAAAAATATAAAATTATTAAAGTCTTATTAAATGAAGAATAAATATAAAAAAAATCTTTAAAATCCCAACAAATATGGAAAATAGTCAATTATCTATTGATTTTTATACTCCCTTCGTCCACTTTTAATTGTCATGTTGGATTTTTCGAAAGTCAATTTGACTAATTTTCAAAGTTGAATTAGAATAAATTAAATTCAACATTTTAAACAAAAAAAAAATTAGATATTCAAAATCTATATGAAAAGTACTACAAATTAAAAAAAATTGTATATCAATATTAGTCAAAATTCTTAACGTTTGACTCTAAAAAAAAGGAAATTACGACAATTGAAAGTGAACGAAGGAAATATTAGATAACATAGTTGACCAATTATTTTTACAATATTGAACAAATAAAAACGGAGGGAACATTAATGTGTATTTTTTACCTTAATGTACATCAATACATGATCTTGTAAAATATTGTGTTCTTTTATTATGCCAATATGTCCGTCCAAATACATTTTGATAATTAACTTTACCTCTAATTAAGGAAAATTCATAGCTCCACAAATCTTGGAATTCCAAAGAAATTGGTCTGATTCGATTCATACTAAGATGACAATTTCAGAACATTCTGAACAACTCAAAATTCCCTTAAATTCTTCCAAAAAATTCAGTCTCACTTCTTCTCCTCCTTCAACCTCAACAAAAATGGAGTCTTTACCAAAAACCCAACAACCCCATAAGCGTTATTGGCGTTTCAGCAAGCAAGATTTCTTCCCTGAACCCTCTTTTCACAATTTGGGATCCTACAAAAATGCCCTTTCTCAAACCCCAAATCGTCTCAAGAACCGTCTGTTTGCCCGTTCATCAGATAGCAGTGAATTGATTGAGCTTAAGAAAGAATCGGAAAATGAAATGAAATTATGTTTGACTTGGTGGGATTTAATTTGGCTTGGATTTGGATCTGTTGTTGGTTCAGGGATTTTCAGCATTACTGGTCAAGAAACCCGAAATGATGCTGGACCTGCTATTGTGCTTTCGTATGCAATTTCTGGTTTATCTGCTTTGCTTTCTGTGTTTTGTTATACTGAATTTTCTGTTGATATTCCGGTTGCTGGTGGGTCTTTTTCGTTTTTGAGAATTGAGTTGGGTGATTTTGTTGCGTTTATAGCTGCTGCTAATATTCTATTAGAGGCTATGGTGGGTGCTGCTGGGTTAGGACGTTCATGGTCGTCTTATTTTGCTAGTATTATTAAGAATAACCCGGATTTTTTGAGGATCAAGATTGATTCTTTTGTAGAAGGGTTTAATTTGTTGGATCCTATAGCTGTTGTGGTTCTTGCACTTGCTAATGGGGTTGCTATGACTGGGACAAAGATGACATCTACTTTGAATTGGATGAGTTCTATAGTTAGTGTTGGTGTGATTGTTTTTATTATAATTGTTGGGTTTGTTAATGGGAAGACTTCAAATTTGGTGCCTTTTTTCCCTTTTGGGGCTGGAGGGGTGTTTAAAGCTGCAGCAGTTGTGTATTGGTCGTATACTGGTTTTGATATGGTTGCGAATATGGCTGAGGAGACAAAGAGGCCATCGAGGGATATACCGTTAGGGTTGCTTGGTTCGATGTCTATGATCACTGTTGTTTATTGTTTGATGGCGTTGGCGTTGACAATGATGGTTAAATATACTCAAGTGGATGTTAATGCAGCTTATTCAGTTGCATTTGAAGGCATAGGTATGTATTGGGCAAAGTATTTGGTGGGGATTTGTGCACTTAAGGGAATGACTACTAGTATGCTTGTTGGGTCGTTGGGACAATCTCGATACACAACTCAGATTGCAAGAGCACATATGATTCCCCCATGGTTTGCTTTGGTTCACCCGAAAACTGGAACACCGATTTATGCTACGCTCTTGACAACTATAACTAGTTGCATTCTTGCTCTGTTCACGAGCTTGGATGTCTTGTCAAGTGTGTTCTCATTTAGTACACTTTCCATTTTCATGCTTATGGCTGTTGCATTGCTTGTTAGGCGATACTACGTTACCGATGTTACTTTGAAGCATGATTTGGGTAAATTTCTTCTTTGTTTGTTCATTGTATTTGGTTCATCAATTGGGGCAACAGTTCTTTGGAGTACTAATGTAAAAGGTTGGATTGGGTATGCTGTGACTGGCGTTTTGTGGTTGTTGGGCACTTCAGGGATGGCGCTACTTCCAAAACAAAGAATTCCAAAAGTTTGGGGTGTACCTCTTGTGCCATGGGTACCATCATTGTCAATTGGGATGAATATATTTTTGATAGGATCTTTGGGTAAGGCGGCATTTTATCGGTTCTTCATATGCAGTGTTGTGATGCTAATTTACTACGTGCTTGTTGGTGTCCATGCAACATATGATATAGCTCATCCTGATAAGCAGAAGTCCGTTATTGACGAGGGAAAAGGAAGTTCAGATCAAGTGTTATAGTTGGTATGATCTTTAGATTGATCCATGAACTTTTGCAGTTATCTGGTTTAAGATTCTCTAGGAATCGAATGTACAGCTACTAATGATGTTGGCAAAGTAACTGAATGTTCCTTTTCTTTTTCCCCTGAATGTTTAAAGTTGTTTTTCCAGTTATTGCTGAAATCCCATGACAGGAAATATGCTTTATAAGTTGGAATAGCAACGTTGTCCTTACATCCCGTATCTTCCATATTTTACTTAATTTGATTTATTATTTGTGCAGCACCATATGCATTACAACATTCTTCATTTGCATTGTCTTTGTCATAGAATTCTATTTTCTGCTAACCTATTTGATGACTGGTAGTATACTCATTTATGAGTACTAAGAAACAAGATAAGCACATGTAATGGTGTGGCAATAAAGATGTTGGAGACCATAGTTCCAATTCTAGGTGAGTCCTCCGAATTTGCCTGAGTCTTGATGGGGCAGGGTTATCCGGAGACCGGTACTTGTATTAGTGCAGGTGGCAGATACTCAATTGAGTAGTTAAGGCGGGCACTAGCTGGTCCAACATTATTCGAAAAGATAAAGGAAACAAGATAAGCAATACATGAAGCTCTAATGTGGCTCAAAACAGATACTTTTGCTCATTCATTTTGGTGGGAGTAAATTCAGGATTGGAACTTCAAGATTTCTTTGTTAGAAACTTTCAGGAGTATGGCTATCTTCCTTTGTAGTATGTGTTATGCTTTCTCTTCAGTTGAAATGTTTGAAACTCCCATATGACATTTCATATTCCATTTGAACTGTTACTTGATTGTTTTGTGAGGATATTTTCTACTAGACAATAACTGTTCATCCATGATTTTGTTGTAGACTCGTAGTTTATCATTTCATCTACTACATTTGTAACAATGATGAATGACTAAGCGAGATCTAACACAAATTTGCCAATAGGCATGACTGCTGAACCTCAAGAATAGTTTCCAACAGAAGCTACTAAGCATCAACATATTAGATTTTGGATCCAATTACTCCTAAATGACAGGTCTTTGCTCTCTTGCATCAAGCTAGACTAGGATACAAGAAAAACTAACCTAGAAATCTAAATGCAGCATATTATATTTGGTTAGATGTCATGAAAAAGATTCAAAAAGTTAGCCAAGAAAATTGAAATGGTGAGCAACCATTACTGACATAAGTCTTTGTAAGTGTTAAGAAATAGCTTATTTCTGTCCCTTCTTTCTCCACAGGTCTCCAAGCTTCTTAATACCAGAACCCTTTCTCTTCACACGACCAAAACCATCATCAGAGTCATCGATAAGTCCTGGTGAACCCATGTAACAACCATATCCTCCAACTGTTGGTTCAAATACATTACCGTAGCTCTTATAATCCATTGATCCACTCCTCTCAGAGAGCCTTCTCTCATTCATCTCCACTTCCCCAGCCAGCACAGCTGCAGCAGCATCTGCAGCTTTCTTCCATTGTTCTGTTTGGACTCTGAGTTTCTTCATCTCACTTTCTAATTCCTCCTTTGCCTTTTCGGTGGCTTCAAGTTTCTCATTTAGCGTAGAAGCATCGTTCTTAGTTGTTTCCAGTTCTTGAGTAACTTGGTTAAACTTGAGATTCATTTCCTCTGTTTTTGCCTTAGTGGAGAAAATTTCACGAGTCGTTTCATTCAGTTCCTTCTTCAGGTTTTCATTTTCTTGAAAAAATGCTTGGAATTCTTGATCTTTGTCTGCCAACTTGGCTTTCAACAAGCTTATGTCTTCATTCTTCAAAGCCAGCTCCTCAGGTGATGGTTTATCTGGTTCATCAACTGATAAAGTTGTGATTTTTTCATTAGTGGGCTGGCTAATTTCAACATTTGGGACTTCAAAAACATCAATTTCTTGGATTTTCAATTTGCTCTTAGATTCTTGGATTTCCTCAGTTTCTTGGACAGTTGATTTCTTGGTTTTCTCAAGCTGTTCTTGAACTGCTTTCTTTGCTGCTTCAACTGAAGCTAAATGATCCTTAAGATCTTTCAGCTCTTCTTGTGCTTGCCCAAGTTGAGTATCCAAATCTGCAATTCTTGTACCAAGTTTCTTTTGTTTTACTGGATCAGATTGAGCGCCTCGTGGGGATTTACGATCTCCTAACTTAGGACTTCTCTGATCAGAATCAGAACTTGATGTTCTGAGTTGCGAAGGGACTCGAGGTGATTGCCTTTGAAGCATATCTGATCCCCTATTTGACATGAAATGGATAAACTTTGCTGTCAAAACAATGAGTTGGAATTGGAAAAGAGACTATTACTGAGGGAGATTTAAATGATGCCAAGAACTCACCTTAATCTTGGCATTTCAACTTCTTAATAGAAGTGTTTGAACAAAGGTTCCAACAACTTTAGTCTTGAACTCTGTAAACAAGTCGTTTGGTAGCTGGTTAGAATTATGCAGGTATAAGTTATTCCATCTTCTATCCCCGCATAAGATAATATACCAATTTCCTCATAACTATACATGTTAGTATCAGTTATGCGAGTTTCTAAATTGCAAATCAAACATCATATTAATTTTATACATAAATACCGCATTTCCTAACTAGCTACCAAACGTTGTATTACTACTTATACAAATTAATACACGAATAAGTTGATTCTTTACTAGCTACCTAAAAAGTTGGAAATGTTTTGTTTGTTAATGATAAAGGGAAGAGTTTTCTGCTTAAAGAAGACACATAAACAATCCATAGATAGTGGTGAAGCATGCTTATAGAGCAGAGCAAAAGTAGATTTTCTTGTCCACTTTTCCCTCATGCATGTGTCAATATCATTAAAATATACATCCAACATTATAGTAAGTGATTTTTTTCATCTGTTTAAGTCTTGGTGAACAAATACCTAGTGAAATAGTCGATGCACAAGATAACCTGACACTATAATTAGCAGTTGATTTGTGAAAGATAAAGAAGAAAATGCAAACATTAGGAGATAATCTTGAATCAAGAAAATGAAAACATATTTTGTGAACTTACTTGTTTGTTTACTTAGATGCTCCTCTCCAAAGCCCTTAAAATTTAAATACTATAGTATATATAATTAAAAGAACCATCTACCTTAAAAGAAAAAAAGAACCAACAAAAGAGGATTTTTGAGAATTGAATGTTATAGGACACAAATTTAAGATTTGAAATTGAATATTTGAAGTTTTGAATTAATGATGGTGGCCTTGCAATATTTTGAAGTTGCAAGTGTATGTGTGTAGGACAAGGACTTTTTGAACGTTGAAGGCAGGGAACACTATAAAATGTGTTCTTGGGGAAACAAAGGTAATAATGTCTTCCTTACGCATTTCGTCTGAGATTATTTGTCGTGATTCCTGTGATTTAAAAGGTTTTTAACTAGTATTCGAACAGTCATAACAACGTATTCATAATTGAGGTGTTTCTAGTTTTTACAATCGATACGCTCTCCGTCTTATATTATGTGTTCACTATTCTCCAGTTTACAAGTTTTTTAATCATAAATAAGAAGATAATTTTACTCTTTCGGATCATTTTGTATTTCTCTGTTCCTGTGTCTCAAGAGTTTATGGATAGTAGTGCAGGCATTTAACCTTTGAACTTCTCCCAAGTAATATAAAGTAAGAAACACCTTGAACTTTGAATCCGTGACCAAATGTGTCATATTCTATGCTTTCTCATCAATTTTTTTTAAAAAAGATTTTAATTTTTTTTTATGATATTAAATTAAAAAGGGAAAAGGGTCTGATATACCCCTCAACTTTGTTATTTAGAGCTGATATACCCCTCGTTATGAAAGTGGCTCATATATACCCCTACTTATATACAAATGGCTCACATATACCCTTTTCCTCTAACGGAAATGAAAAAAATTAATTTTAGTTTAATTTTTTATTATTTAAAAATATATATATATATATAATCTCATATGAGTATATTTAATCCTCCTCAAACAT
>NW_006239040.1:173863-202146 GCF_000226075.1 Solanum tuberosum
ATAAGAATAAGAAACTCAAATAATTATAATAAAAGAAGTCAAAAAATAATTTATGTATGAAAAATATTGAAATATACCTTGAACTTTGCTAGAAGAATCATATATACCCCTAAATAATTTTTAAGAAAATAAAAAATAAAAAATAAAAATTTAAAACTAATTTTTTCACTTCCGTTAAATGAAGGGTTTATGTGAGCTAATTTTGTAACGGTAGGGGTATATGTGAGCCGTTTGTATAACGGTAAGGGTATATATGAGCCACTTTCATAACGGAGGGCATATCAGCTCCAAATGACAAAATTGAGGGGTATATCAAGTTCAAAAGAGCCCCAATGCGGGAAAGACCGAATTTACTTTTTTTTCGCTATAGTCCATGATTTTTTGGTGATACGTGATCCCGACTTGTTTTTTGCTGAAATTTTTTATGGACGTCCGTTACGACCTTATTAATGGAGTCAGTAGTAAATTCTGGAAACCTATCACCAAAAATTTGTGGACTATAGCACACGAAAATCGGTAAAACATGGTTTGTCCTGCTTTGGGGCTCGTTTGAACTTGAAAAAAGCTTTGTTTACCCCTCAGGACCAACTGACGACATGAATAAGATCGTAACGAACGTCCATGAAAAAATTCGTTAAAAAAAATTCTGGAATCCTATCAGCAAAAATCTGTGGACTATTGCACACAAAATTCGATAAAAGCTGGTTTATCCTACTTTGGGGCTCGTTTGAACTTGAAAATGAGTCCGTTTTCCCCTGTGACCAACTGGCTCCATTAACAAAGTCATAGCGGAAGTCTATTAAAAATTTCGGCAATTTTTTTTTGAAATCCTATCACCAAAAATCTGTGGACTATAGAACACGAAAATCGGTAAAATTTGATTTTTCTTGGTTTGAGTCTAGTTTGAACTTGAAAAAGGGGATGTTTTCCCCTCGGGACCAAATGACGGCATTAAGAAGGTCGTAATGGACGTCCATAAAAAATATCGGCAAAAAAAGTTCTGAAATTCTGAATCACCAAAAATTCGTAGACTATAGCACACGAAAATCGATAAAATCTGGTTTATCCTGCTTTGGGGATCGTTTGATCTTGAAAAAGGGCATGTTTACCCCTCGGAGCCAATTGACGACATTAATAAAGTCATAACAGTCATCTATGAAACAATTTTGCAAAAAAAAATTCGAAATCCCGAATCACCAAAAATTTGTGGACTAGCACACGTATATCGGTAAAATTTAGTTTTTTCTGCTTTGGGTCTACTTTGAACTTCATGTTTTCCTTCGAGACCAAATGACGGCATTAATAAGGTCGTAATAGACGTCCATAAAAAATATCGTCAAAAAAAGTTATGAAATCCCAAATCACTAAAAATCCGTGGACTATTGCACACAAAAAATTGATAAAATCTGTTTTTCCTACTTTGGGGATCGTTTGAACTTGCTAATGGGGCCGATTTCCCCCTGAGACCAACTAGCTCCATTAATAAGGTCATAACAGACTGTCATGAAAAATTCTGATAAAAAAATTTCTGGATTTCTATCACCAAAAATCCATTGTCTATAGCACACAAAAATTGGTAACATCTAGATTTTCCTGTTTGGGGTTCGTTTGAACTTGAAAAAGGGAATGTTTTCCCCTCGGGACCAACTGACGACATTAATAAGGTCGTAACGAATGTCGATGAAATTTTTTGGCAAAAATGGTTTTGAAATCCCGAATCACCAAAAATCTGTGGACTATAGCACATGAAAATCGGTAAAATCTGGTTTTTTCTACTTTTGGGCTCGTTTAAACTTGAAAATGTGTCCGTTTGCCTCTCGGGACCAATTGGCTCCATTAATAAGGTCGTAACAGACGTCCATGAAACATTTTAGCGAGAAAAAATTTGGAATCATATCACCAATAAGTTGTGGACTATAGCACACGAAAATTGGTAAAATCTGGTTTTTCCTGCTTTGGGGCTCGTTTGAACTTGAAAAAATGCATGTTTTCCCATCGAGACCAACTAACGACATTAATAAGGTCGTAACAGATCTCCATGAAAAATTTCGGCAAAAAAAGTTTTGAAATCTCGAATCACCAAAAATCTGTGGACTATAGCATACGAAAATCGGAAAAAATCTTATTTTTCCTGCTTTGGTGCTCGTTTGAACCTTGAAAATGAGCATGTTTGCCCTTCTCGACCAATTGGCTCCATTAATAAAATCGTAACGGATGTCAACGAAAAAATTTGGCAAAACAAATTCTCGAATTCTACGACGAAAAATCAGTGGACTATAACACACGAAAATTGGTAAAAAATTGATTTTTCTTGCTTTCGGGATCGTTTGAACTTGAAAAAGGGCTTATTTTCTTCTCGGAACCAACTGACGGCATTAATAAGGTTGTAACAGACGTCCATGAAAAATTTCAGCAAAAAAAGTTTTGGAATCTGGAATCACCAAAAATCTGTGGACTATAGCACACGAAAATTGGTAAAATCTTGTTTTTCCTGCTTTCGGACTTGAAAATGGGCATGTTTTCCCCTCGGGACCAATTGGCTCTATCAATAAGATCGTAACGGACGTCCATTAAATATTTCGCCAAAAAAAAATCTGGAATCTTATCACCAAAAATTCGTGGATTATCTCACACGAAAATTGGTAAAATCCGGTTTTTCCTGCTTTGGGGTTCGTTTGAACTTGAAAATGAGCTCGTTTTCCCCTCAGGACCTACTTGCTCCATTAATAAGGTCGTAACGGACGTCCATGAAAAACTTCGGCAATAAAAATTTCCAAATCCTATCACCAAAAATATATGGACTATATAACACACGAAAATTGGTAAAATCTGGTTTTCCTTGTTTTGGGGCTTGTTTGAAATCGAAAAAGGGCCTGTTTTCCCCTTGGGACCAACTGATGACATTAAAAAGTTTGTAACGAGCGTCCATGAAAAATTTTGGGAAAAAAAAGGTCTGGAATCCTGAATCAACAAAAATCTGTGGACTATAGCACACGAAAATCGGTAAAATCTAATTTTTCCAATTTTGGGCTCAGTTGATCTTTAAAATGGGTTTGTTTGCCCCTCGGTACCAACTGACTCCATTAATAAGGTCGTAACAGACGTTGATGAGAAATTTTGGCAAAAAATATCTGGAATTCGATCTCCAAAAATCTGTGCACTATAGCACACGAAAATCGGTAAAATCTAATTTTTCCAATTTTGGGCTCAGTTGATCTTTAAAATGGGTTTGTTTGCCCCTCGGTACCAACTGACTCCATTAATAAGGTCGTAACAGACGTTGATGAGAAATTTTGGCAAAAAATATCTGGAATTCGATCTCCAAAAATCTGTGCACTATAGCACACGAAAATTGATAAAATCTAGTTTTTCCTGCTTTGGGGCAGTTTAAACTAAAAATTTTGGCAAAAAAAAAGTTACAGAATCCTGAATCACCAAAAATATGTGGGCTATATAGCACACGAAAGTCGGTAAAATTTGGTTTTTCCTACTTTAGGGCTCGTTTGAACTTGAAAATGGGTCTGTTTTCCCCTCGGGACCAACTGACAGTATTAATAAGGTCGTAACGGACGTCCATGAAAAATTTCGGTAAAAGAAGTTCTAGAATCACCAAAAATCCGTTGACTATATCACATGAAAATAGGTAAAATCTGGTTTTTTCTGCTTTTGGGCTCCTTTGAACTTGAAAATGAGCATGTTGCCCCTCGGGACCAACTGACTTCATTAATAGGGTCGTAACGGACGTCCATGAAAAATTTTAACAATAAAAAATTTGAAATCCTATCACCAAAACTTTGTGGACTATAGCACACGAAAATTAGTAAAATCTGGTTTTTCTTGATTTGGAGCTCATTTGAACTTGAAAAAGGGAATGTTTGCCACTTGGGACCAACTAACGACATTAATAAGGTCGTAACGGACGTCCATGAAAAATTTCACAAAAAAAGTTTTAGAATCCTGAATCACCAAAAATCTGTGGACTATAACACGCGAAAATTGGTAAAACCTTGTTTTTCCTGCTTTGGGGCTCGTTTGAACTTGAAATTGGGCCCGTTTGCCACTCGGGACCAATTGGCTCCATTAATATGATCGTAACGGACGTCAATGAAAAATTTTGGCAAAAAAAATTCTGGAATCTTATCACCAAAAATCTGTGGACTATAACATTCGAAAATCAGTAAAATCTGGTTTTTCATGCTTTGGGGCTCGTTTGAACTTGAAAAAGGGCCTATTTGCTTCTCGGGACCAACTGACGGTATTAATAAGTTCATAACGGACGTCTATGAAAAGTTTCGACAAAAAAAAGTTTCGAAATCCTGAATCATCAAAAATCCGTGGACTATAGCATACGAAAATCGATAAAATCTTATTTTTCCTGCTTTGGGGCTCGTTTGAACTTGAAAAAGGGCTTGTTCACCCCTCGGGACCAACTGACGACTTTAATAAGGTCGTAACGGACGACGATGGAAAATTTCGGCAATTTTTTTTTGAAATCCTGAATCACCAAAAATCTATGGACTATAGCATATGAAAATCGATAAAATATTTTTTTCCTGCTTTGGGGCTCGTTTGAACTTGAAAATGTGCTCGTTTACCCCTCGGGACCAATTAGCTCCATTAATAAGGTCGTAATGGACATCCATGAAAAATTTCGTAATCCAATCACAAAAAATATATGGACTATAGCACACAAAAATTGGTAAAATTTGATTTTTCCTGCTTTGGGGCTCGTTTAAACTTGAAAAAGGGCATGTTTTTCCCCTCGGGACCAACTGACGACATTAACAAGGTCGTAATGGACGTCCATGAAAACTTTTTGCAAAAAAATGTTCTAGAATCTTGAATCACCTAAAATCCATGGACTATAGCATACGAAAATCGGTAAAATCTATTTTTCCCTGCTTTGGGGCTCGTTTGAACTTGAAAATGGACTTGTATGCCTCTCGGGATCAACTGGCTCCATTAAACCTAGATTTTACCGATTTTCGTGTGCTATAGTCCATGAATTTTTGGTAATCCGATAATCCGGCCATTTTTTTGCCGAAATTTTTCATGGATGTCTGTTAAGACCTTAGTAACGGAGCAATTGGTCCCGACGGGCAAACGGGCCCATTTTCAAGTTCAAACGAGCCTAGAGCAAGTAAACCCATATCTTACCGATTTTCGTGTGCTATAGGCCATGCATTTTTGGTGATCCGATATTCAAACCATTTTTTTGCCGAAAATTTTCATGGACGTCCGTTAAGACCTTAGTAATGGAGCCAGTTGGTCCTGACGGGCAAACAAACCTATTTTCAAGTTCAAACAATCCCTAGAACAGGTAAACCCAGATTTTACCGATTTTCGTGTGCTATAGTCCATGGATTTTTGGTGATCCGGGATTTCAGCCATATTTTTGCCGAAATTTTTCATGGACATCCGTTAAGACCTTAGTAATGGAGCCAGTTGGTCTTTGATACGCTCAAATTACACCTCCCTAAAAAAGTATAAGTGATTGTTATCAAGTAAAGAACCCAACTTGTAGGTTGGGGTCGATCCCACGAGGAATATGGTTCAGACTTAAACTTAACTAACAATTATATTCGTTTAGTCAAATTATTTCCGAGAAAAGTAAACAAAGGGGATTTTATAAGTAAGTAACAGATTTGAATGCTTAAGTAACAAGTAAACAAAATTCAACCATCGAGTTATCAATATGAGAAATGTACTCCTATTATATAATTTAACCAAGTACTTGAATATAACTGCCATTTGCAACAGAAAAATATTTGACTTGTATTTGACACACATTGCATATGAGTATGAAGTGGGTAAAAAGTATATATATATATATTTATTTATTTATTTATAATTCCTAAATTGTGACATGATACCATATCCTTATTAATTATTTGGTTTAGGGTATCAATTTTGTAATATTAGATAGGATGGAAAATATAATTAGGGCTGGCATGAGGTATATATAAGAAATTATTAATTTTAGAATTAATTTTATGATAAGTTTATCTTATTTTTTATTGGGATAAAAGTATAGAATAATTCATTTGAAATTATAATAGTATTTCTATCTCATATTAAAAATGAAATATAAAAAACTCGGAATAACTTTTCCCAACCAAACCTGGACATATAAAGAATTTTTGGCGTTGTGAGAGATTTGAGATTCCGTAAGTAGGGGTGGGCATAAATATCAGAAAATAAAAAATTGGACCGAACCAAGGCATTTTCATCCTTATTTTTCTTGGAAAGTAGTTGGAGGCCACAACGTTCTTGATAAAGACAAATATAGTCTTTTAAGCATAACAAGTGTTCAATGGTGAGATACATTATCACTTAACATGCCTTTAAATTTTTAAATATCTTATACTTGATATCCTCATTTTATCTTTTATTCGTACCGAAAAAATATTTTAAAAATACCTAACTGATCAAACCAAACTAGTTCGACTCGATATTCAATTCACACTTTTTTAAAAACAAAAAACTAAATCAAAATTCGATATAACCGAACTAAAGAACCGAACATCTATTCCTATCCCTAAGTAACTCAGTGGAGCCCTTAGTACTACACTAGGTGATGGCTAATAATATTTGATAGTACCATTTGTAGTAGTACAATGAGTGTGTGTAACCAAACAAGAAAAAAAATTGACCTTACCTTAGTAGTACGTCAACGTCACCAAGAAGAAATTACAATGCCTTTAAATTTTTACTTTATTTTTTTGGAAAATAACCTTTTGAATTTATTTTTTCTTCATGTGCTTAATTAGGTTAGTTATTTAATCTAAGAATTATTATTCTTAATCCACCAATCAAACGCCGTTAATAACATAAAAATTCATTTTAAAAATGATTTATTAATTTTCTAAAACTTGTCTACTCCAAAGGGTCATAGTACAGTAGTAGTACAATTATATTTATTTTTTTGTACGTTCTATTTTAAAAGTGTGTGTCTCTAACATTTTTGTGTTCAATAAAAGGAATCAAAATTGCATTTACACAAATCTAAGTTGAAGCACAAGAAGAAGAAGATGGTAGTTTGTTGGTGATTGTGGTTCCAAAATTGTTGTTGGTTATCCCTTTCTATTAGCCTGATATTTCATCTGTTTCAATTTGTTTGTTATACTTTTTTTTATAGTCTGTTTCGACATTTATCAATTTAAATTTTGAATTCGCCTCTATGTAACGTAGATATATTAGACACAACATTCCAATCTTGGAACCACAGTTACCACCATACTATCAAATTTCTCAGCCAAGATTCATTAATCAATTGGGAGGTTTGAACACATTTCTCTCTCTATCATAATTTATAACAATTCTTCTCTTTTGTCTAGCCAAGGCTAGTATGGTCAGTTTCTATAATATTCATCCTCTATAATAACATTTTAATTTAATAGTCTAAATTTTTGTATTATGTTAAATTATATATTCTTTATAATTAACAATATCTCATTGTAACAGTAAAATTATATCCAGACAAATTGTGTCATTATAGTGAAGTTTGATTGTATTCTATTATGTGTAATGGTAATAGTTTTTTTTTATTCATTGTTCGTTATTTGCATTAAAATTATTCAAATAGTGTGTTTAACAGGTTTGGCTATAAAAGGAGCGGTCATTTTTTTCCTTTTAAAGAAAATAGAGCTATCCTATCATTTGCCTTCCTCAGATGAGACCCTCATTACTAGGGATGAATCAAATCCACATATTGCACGTTGTTGGACCTTCTTTAGCACCAATTGGCAGGCCCATTCTGAAGAAAACATGCCCAACATAATTTTTATTGTATTGCAGGACTCATTCTGAAGACAACGCTTCCAACAGATTTTTTTCTATACCAAGACTCAATTTTGATGTTTCCTACTTTATGTACTGTGAGTCACTGGACATTTGGAAGTCTGACCAAGTTCCTTCAAAGGTTGACCAAATCTAAACTCAACTTTTTTTTTCATACATATTATATTTATCTGTTATTTTTAATTTAAACGATTGAATCGACAATTATCATAAATAAATTAAATTAAGTAACAAAACTAAGAGATAGATTTCACTAACAATACTCAACGATGTATAAATTTCTTACATTAACGATATATATAACTCAAACTCGCTAAAAATTGTACTTAATCTCCATAGTTAGGGTAAAATAGGTTGTCAAAAGAAGGCAACTCTAATTTCAATAAGTTATCAAGATTAGTACTAGGATTATTAGACTTAAACTTTGACATTTTCACATGATCAGGCTCCACTGATCCTGCATCCTTGCCTGTTAGTTTCTGAACTATTGATTTGAAATTCCTTGCATCTGTCTCGATATACTCCGTGTTGATTATCACCACCTTCACCTTATCCCTGTCGTTTCTGTCTGTTGACATGTTCTCTGTACTTCTGAATTAGTCAAGACAGTAAATTTTGAATAGTTGAGATTCTTCTTATAAGCGTAATGATATAATTAAGCTTTATCTGACTGTGAGATCGAATAAAGACAAAAGTCAATCACTCATTTGCGAACTATCTTATCTCAAAATATAGAAATATCGAAAACGAAGAATTCAATCTAGGATTTTTGGAAATATGGTTATGAGGAAAGAAAAAGAGTGGTTGGTGTTAGTTGTAATTGAGGATAAGTGATTTATATGTACATATTTATAGAAGGAGCACTAGTACTTTGAAATTAAAAAGATTTGAGATAGGTGAATATGTTAAAAGGAAGAGTTGACTGTCTAAATAAATTGAAGCAGTCAACAAGGACCAAAGATAAAGTCAAAGAATGCAATTGAGAAATAAAGTTGCGATCCAACCAATTCAGAATTTAAAATTTATAAATTAATATCAAATTAATATTATAATAATAATTAAATTCATAATCAAATTTATTGATATTTAATACATTTTTATAAATATACATAAATAGATAGAAATGATTTGGACAAAAATTACTGAGTTGACGTGAACCCGTAAAACATATGCACATAGCAGGAAATTGCGTTTGGTTTGATTGAACAAGTTGCCAACATACATGGAGCTAAACAAATAGGAGTACTTTAATCTCTTTTTTTTTCCTCTTCCGTTTGAATTTACATGATATTATTTAATTTAATATGAAATTTAAAAAAATATTTTTTTTGAAATTTGTGGTTAAAACAAATCATAGATGTCTATGTGATTATAATTTATTCTATTAACGATAACATTAATATTTTAAAATCAAATTATTACTAAAAAAAATGTGTCATATTTTTTTAGATTTGAACAAGAAAATTAGAACAATTCTTTTTCTCAAACCTAAACTAAAACGGAAATATGAGTCATATATAGTCAAAACAAATTACATTTGAGTAATCCAAATAGAAATAGTATAAAATTAATCATCCTTTTGTTATTATACTATATAGTACACAAATGTTCAACCCTTTTTTGGAGTTTGAAGGTAATTTTATTTAATTAACCTAACAATTTTGACTAGTAGATCCTTGACCATACCCAATATAAAAGAATTTCGGTTACCATTTGATATTTAATATTCATTTTAAGCTTTGATTAATCTAAATTCATGTCAGAAAATTTAACTTTAATGAATGAAGTGCTTTCTATCAACTTTATATTCAAATTTCAACCCAAAATCTCTAATATAAATTGAAGAATTACATATCACTCGACCACAATTTATAAAACAAAACATGACACACTACCTCGTTTGAATTAAGACCACAAAATATATGTGGTGTGAATAGGTACACATCACTCCATCGTAAACATTAAAATGCTCCCTTATTCAAATGTCTGTCCATTAAGATTAAGTTATTAACTCTAAAAAATTTCAAATGTGTTACATTAATTGAAATAAAAAAATTATTAAAAAGTAGAAGTATGATAAGAAAAGGATTACTCGAATGATCAACACCCTCCACATCTAATCTCAATTATTTGAAATTTTTGTATAGTAAAGTGTAATTAATTGACAAGAGGGGTCAACAACAAGGACAATATTCAATATTTCCACCTTTTAGATAATTCAATAATGTTGACTATGTTAGCTTCCTGGTTCCAAGTTAATCAACGTATTCATATTTTAATGAAAACAATATTAACCTTATTAAAAATAGGTATACTTTTGAACAAATAACTATCAAGAAATATATTAAATAAACCACAATCTTTTGGGCTACCATTTCTTGGAATGTTCCATCTACTATCTATTGTGACCAACCCATTTTTAAGCTTTAGGGTGTGTTTGATACGAATAAAAATATACTTTTTTCAAAAAATGAAAAAAAGAACAACATTTTTCACAAAATTAAGTAAAAGATTTACCTTTTTTTTTTTTTTTTTTTTTTTTTGTGTCAAATACAAATAAAAATATCTATTGTGAATGCACATCTTAAAACTTAGATTAGCGGTAGGAGTTTGGACCCAAACTGCCTATTTAATAACCCTGAAATGATCAAGACTTCTTTGTGGGGTTATTGAAGATTGCAATCACATTTGATCACTCGAGTTCTTTATATCAAATCAATAAATACATGATACACGTCTTCTACATACACTTGCATCACTTACCTCACGCCAATATCGCAGTCAACCATGGTTGAGTTCTTATAGTTAAAGTCCGGGTGCGGAAATGATGCACTCTGAGCAATAAGAAACATGTAAAGCACATCCAGAGACAAATGATCAAATTGTGAACTGGCGTTCCAACCAGCAAGAGATTCATAGAGGAACGATCGATCAAGGTAAAGTACTAGAAGTGCGGAAATTCTAATTAAAAAAGTTCGTTGGCTCGATGGCTACGTTGTTTTTGGTAGCAATAAGTTACTGTAGGCAGGAAAGAAAGGAACATGAAAAGAAAGAACATGGAGATTACTGAAACAGAATTTTGTTTCGATTTCCCATGGTGACCTCAAGTCTTCCGAGGGGGGTTGTCTCTGAACTCTTTCCAGGTCCATGAGCATACACATTGGTTTACTGCATCATGGCACGCGGAAATCGGGGCCTCACTGGTGTTTTTGAGGGACTCACCCTACAACATATAAATAAAGTTGCAAAGTTAGGAAAAGACTAATGGATAGAATGAACTCTCTGAAGCTCCAAGGCTCTGTAGTCCTCAAAATTGTCATAACTGCATGAGGTACAGTATTGAGATAGCTCTTATTAAAAAGTGTTCTGTTTATAGAAATGTAATAACTAGAAGTGCTATTGAATATTGATAACAATTATCTGCATATCGCGATTTCATCATACCTACGTGCATCATTAAACCACTCAGGTTGAAGGTAAACACTATTGAACACAAACAAACTAAAAGAATGTTGTGAGAAAAAGAAAATGAAGTTTTTTCAATTTCAAGTATGTTTGACATTTTAATCATCAGAATTTTACAAAAGTTAGTGATCTTCCATAACTGTAAAAGACAACTCCTGCATTTTCAAGTACTTAGGTGATGAAAGAGGAACTGGATGCATATTCTAGTCGCACCAAGTTAAACATAAGTTATATCCATGTATTTAACGATAACTCAGGTTAATGTCTATTAGCAATTTCTTTTTTCCTGGATAAGCAACAGAAACAATTAAGAGATTTAATAACTACTAACTTCCCATCTCAACTATCGAGAATGCAACACTCTGATCTTTAGGTCGTAATCATTATTTCTCTATTCGACTTTCAGATATCAGAAAGGTAGAAAGAATGGAATGGTGCAATAATAATTTGGAGACAAAAAAAAAAGAAGGAAAATTTTTGGCCGGTCTGGAATGAGTTAAGAGTGCATGATCTGATGTGGTGCCTCCTAGAAAACAACTAAGAGAATTTACCAATCTCAGAAAGATGCAATACTAAACGAACAATGAAATACACTTCGCAGAAAAGAATTAGCGGGGATCAGCTGAGGCCATAGCCATTTGTAAATAAGCTTACCTGATGCGTTGGGATCCCAATACCTCACCGCAACAGTCTAAAGCCAAAATTGCACTCTCAGCCTGCGCAGTTTGCAAACATAAGATTTTTTTCAAATGTCAATCCATATTAAGAGACTGTTCTAAAACGCCAGTAAGCATTCAAAACACATAGTTTCTGAAGTGGCATCAAAATAAAAAATGGGACAAGTAAAGTGGTCCAGAGGGAATATGTGTTTTGCCAAACATACCCCTATTTATTATCCTTAATATTTAGAATGTTAATCGCTCTTCAAAAAATGTTCTCTCATTTAATCTCTCCTCAATAAATAAAAAGATTGTTGGTGTAAATGGTAAGTACCTAAACAGCCTCATTATTGTTAAAAAAATAAATGAAGAGATTGAAATCACAATATTGGAGTATGTACATGCTCTTTACTTACATTTTTTATGCTAATTTAGTCAATGTTTAGTACACTTCCAATCATAATTATTATGAAGGGCAAAATAAGAAGATTGTACTCAATTATATTTTGGTTTTCTAAAATGACAACTATTTTGGACCATCTATTTTTAGTAAGGACGACAAGTAAAGTGGACCGGAAGGGGTAATATATTAAACTTTCCTTTCTTCACTAGCACTCACATGGACAAAAGGGTGGCCAAAGAATAATGCAGGCAAGAAGAGAGGTACATTCAGAGGCAACTAAATGGAAGTTGAGTTATACATCATTCAATAATCACATTACACAAGTAACCAGCAAAAAAAAAAAAAAGAAAAAGGAGAAAGTTGTTGAATCATGACATTTGAATCCATAGGTACATGCAAAACATCTAATCCTCTGACACAAATACAGCATGGGAACAAACACAAAATGCACGTGTGAAGGAATAAAAGGGTAATTAATGCAAAAGGCTAACACATATATTTCCATCAAAGATAAGAAAACATACCATTACAAACTCAACAAAAGCAATGCGGGTCGAGTGCACGTGATCTCCCAAAAGCCTCAGGCGAGAAACCTGCAAAGTAAAAGCGTTGTTCAATAACACTTCTTAAGCCAACATTCAAACTTTTAAACTTCATACTGACCTCGCCACATCTTGTTTCAAAAAAATTCTTGACATCAGCCTGAGTAACCTGTTCAGAATAGAGTAATTGGTTGTGAATAATTATAATAAATGGAAACTACAAGAAATATATTTATTAACAAACAACTGAGTATGAGCCAGAGCATAATAACTACTACAATGCGCATCAGAACAAGCGCCCGACAGAACGATGCATACAAGGAAAGAAAAATTTAATAGATCTCAATGACGAAAATGTCTACCTTCTTATCAATATTTGTACAATAGACTGTCCTGGCACACATCTCACGCTCATCCTCTGACTGCACAAAACATCAACATTGAATTGAGAATAAGCATTTAGATCCATGACCTCAATTCTACAAGGATGAGATAGAATAACATAAAACTATTTCTCAAGATCATCCAAATACTAGCAAAACAAAATGTCAAAGCTCTTTCTTTTTTTTTTTGGACAAAGAACATAGTGCAAAATATTTATCCGTACCCTTGGAAGGAATGTAGGATTCACGGGTAGAATAGCAGTTTTTGAAGGTAGGACCTTCAATTGAGAGAAACCTAAAATTGTCCCACAAAGGCAAAGTGCTGCTCTTGCAGAGTCTGCTAGGATCGATTCCATGTTAGCTTTTGAATATTCAGCTGTCTTAAGAACATTTCAAGCCAAAACATCCAACTTACACTCATCAGCGAACTCCACGAAAGCAAAACGAAGACGGGAATGTGGATCACCACAAATTCGGCAGTCAACGACCTAGAAAGGAAGCAGCAAAAATGAGAAAAGTCATCATTAGTTTTTCTGAGCACGGAGAACATGCTGACAATCTACCTTGAAGAAGAAAAGAGGAAACATTCACATTGAGCATAACAAGTAAACAAGAAAGTAAGCAAATGCAGGCAGCGCTTGAGGTTTAGTCGGTTGATTAACTGATTAGATAAACAAATTTGCTGTAGCTACAAGGCAAACTTTGTAATTTTGAAAGTAAAAGAATTATGACATAAAATTGAGATATTAGGCTGACAAAATAGATATAAACATAATGAACTTTCATTGCAACACATTCACAGTCCCAAGACAAGCAGCTCGATCTATGCCCTCCCACACATTCAGAACTTCATGGCAGATTTTGGTCCCACAATGAATAGTTGAACAGGTGTATGCAAACATAACCGCTCACAAGAAGCGCCATTCGAAATACACCATGAAGCCAGTTGAAATCCATCTTATATGATAAAAGTACAAAGTGCATAATAAAACATTATATCGGTGCCTAAATCACAGACCAAACTGTACACTAGCTCTTAAGTCGGTTGACGCAAGTTAGCATACCACATGAACCAATGACATAAATGTTCTTGATAGGAGGCTATTGGGGATTTTTCTGATCAAATGTTACACGCCTTATATTAAATATTAATTCAAGCCTTAGCCTCACTAAACATCAGGGCAAGATTCCTCCTTTAGAAAAGGCGACAAAGCTTCCTATTTGTTTAAGCCCAATGATATTCTGGAATTAACAAATTTTAAGTGTAACTAATGTTGCTGGCTGCAGAAAGCTATGTACAGTATTGTACACACTACGACCCATGTGATAACTCACCAGAAACCATAGTCATGCAGTAAACCACAACAAATCCCAGCCCCCTCCTTAATATGGTCAGCAACATTCACTGGTAGGTATCTTCAAGCAGATGAGTACACTGGATACGATGAGGAAAAATGAAAACTTATGCACCATTATATAGTGTTTTGCGAATGTCGTATTCTTATTAGGTAAGAAAATTACAAATGTCATTTTCTTCTTATGTCAAATTGTTATCATGAATGCCCTCTTCTTATTGGTTCACATTTAATTGTTTTTCCAATCAGTAAACTGCTAATCAGGTTTAGGTTATCGAATGTATTTCTTGGTCAAGGGTACATGGGGAAAGTCTGCTTGGTAGGTCCTTAGTAAGTCAATTTCATGAGTTTTCTTTAGTTTTTTTTAAAATGTTTTAACTCTCAATATCCTAGAATTCAAGCTATAAAAGTTTCACTGTTGTTCAGAGTAAGCATGCAGGAGTAAGAAAGTTGGCAGCTTTTAAGTACTTATTTTTCAGCTTAATAGAGATATCTATCACATTGAGTTCAATATGTTCATCTTGAAGCTTTTTTGTTTCATTATACTCTAAGCACTTTTACTTTGGAGTCTTTGTTTTCATTGTTTTAATCATCTGTCTCTCTTTATGTTCAAGGCAGGAATTTATGAGTTCATATCTACCATTTGTTGCAATTTTCGTGGATTTTTACATATACTTATACTCTGCGCCGAAAGTACTAGGTTCAGATGAACATGGTATTGGTATGCCACATCCACCTCTGCCAGAATTAATATGTTATTGATATTAACTTATGAAAGATATAATAATTCGTCAATGATATTATCTTAACAGACCAGATAACTAATGCATATATGATGTCATCAATTTCGTTAGCTGGTTATGAAATTATCTGATGGTCAAGAATTATGAGACTCTATAATGCACAATTACGATAAATAAAAATCAAATCAAAGCCAAAAAAGGAAGTAAAACTTATATGGTAATCAGATTCCCAAGCAAAGTATTTTGTTCTGCTAAAGTATGATAGTAAGTAGCACACAAATGTATACTTACGTATCACGCTACCACTCCACAAGCAGATGAGAAAAGGAATTCATTGTTTCTAGTTTAGTTACGCCAATTACTGAAACCATATGCACTTAAGAGCATCAAATATATAATATAGTGAATCACATCAATGTTCAGAAGAAGAAAAGGACTTTTCCAATGAAGTAGTAGAAGAAGAAGAAGAAGAAAGTGACTTACTTGTCCATAAGCACTAAACAAAGCAGCAAGCTGCTCCTCAGTGACCTAGATATTGAGAAGGCAAAACCAAAGATACCATATGAGAACTAATAAGAAAATATCACAAAACATTAGTGAGAATCTATCCTTACATTGTTATCTATCTCAGAAACATATACTGTTCGCCTGATGCTATCTTCTCTTTGAGCCTTATAAGCTCTATTGTTCATTCTCCTTTTGCCCTGGTTAAAGTTGTTGCCTCTCTGTGGAAACACAGAAAAGAAAGTTCAGGGGATACTAAAAGGAAAACAAGAAAATGGATATGGTTGTCCATATTCAAATATTCTGGTTAGCATATAAAATAAGACCAAATTGATCCAGCCAAAGATAAAACTGAAATGTCAAAGGAGATGGTTGTCCATGATTCAACTATTCTAGTTAGCATATAAAATATGACCAAATTGATCCAGGCAAAGATATAACTGAAATGTCAAGTATGTCATTGACAAGTTGATGAGGCTAGGGCCTCATCAACTTGATGTGAACAACGACCAACTCTAACATGAATACATATAAGCATTCCCAATTAGGAAACTACCATTAATCAAAGAGAAGTAAAAATCAAAGAGTAACAATATCACTGGTTGATGTTAGAGATGACAACTTTATGACTCAAACAAACAAAACTGACATTTAAACTAACCAACTAAAACCCGTTAACCCCATACTGATATGAAAAACATAAATATGGCACTGAATGTGATGGAATGCTACAAGCACAGAAGTCAAGTTCCAACAGGATGATGTAAGCTTCATTTTCAGTGGGATGAGTTCACTGTTGTATATTACTTTCTGGTAACTGATTGTGCCAGTTTATTCTAGAACTTTGTTCCCAGATTGACGGATGCAATTTCAAGGTGCCATTAGCTTCCCGCAAGCAATCTCTTTACATGAAAACTGATGCCAATCACAATGCAAAACTTTCTTCCACCCAAATTGGCAGAGAACAGTCGAACTTAGTGAAGAACTATTTAAATTCTTCGCAAGTTAAACAATGAAAGAAAAGTAGCAGCTACTACTAGTGCCTGACTTCACAAAATTGATTTTACTGTCTTCGTAATTTATATACTATGAATGAAAAGGGAAAACATGCATTACTCTAACATATGTTCAGTTAAACATTTCTCCAAACTTGATTACTTCCTTTTTTGTTACAGCTTATTAAACGAACTAACAAAAACTTGGCTACAAGTATAAGAAAACAACAAAATATCCCTTATTTCATCCACATACAGCAAAAAGTTCTATTTATTTATGTATCATCGAAAAACCAAAGCAATTGAAAGGTCCAAATCACACTAGTACGACAAATTTTCACGTCAGGCATTACACCAATTATACTCATCTGCATTTTACCATCTAAGTATCAGTAACAACCATAATTCAATGATCCCATTCAACTAACTGAATGCCAAATTTCCACTTTTAGTGAATGGAATGCCAGGAATCCCCAATTAATAAACCAGGTGTAAAAATCCATTTTTGACCATAAAACCTTCATTTCCTTGATAACTACGAACTCCGGTTAATACATTCAGCAATAATTATATTCCTTTAAATGATCATTACCTAAACAAATTACTGAAAAGCTCCAAAGATCAGTTCTTAACAAGGAAATGTTAAAGTTTCCTTGCTATAATATTTCAGAAATCACAGCAAATTCAACCAAAAGACAAAATGCTTAAAAGGAAAACTTGCACACAAAAAAAACACACACACACAGATTAACACACTAAAAACCAAATACGCATTCCATCACAATTAGTCAAGTATAGCAAAATTACTGCTAATTATTATATCATCAACCGACCCACAATAACAAAACAGCCAAAAGCATCAAAATTTTCAACGATCATACAAAAAAATCAACAATTTTAATGAAAATTAACAAACGAATCTATACCCTTCTGTTATTTTGAAAACCATCAACACCCATAGTCTTGTTAGCTGGTACAAAGTTACTGAGAATCATCTGATCACCACCAGCGGCACGATTATAAGAAGAAGGAAAAAACTCTTTAGCCTGTGGATTCAGCTTAAGTTTCTTCAACATATCAGCAATATCATGCATATGAAACTCCGATTTCGCATTTGCGATTGAATCGGCTGAATCCTTAACACCATTAGATTCAGAATTATTGCTGGTGTTATCAGTGTTTGGTGATGATAAAGACTGAACAGCAGGAGCTTCAACCACTGTTGTCTCACCAGACACTTCTTTAGCACCAGCAGCCATTGATGAAATACTCAAAACCCAGAAAAAATAAAACACACCCAGAACAGAAAAAGCTTCAAAAATACCAAGAAAACACTAAAATTCTACAATTTCAATAAATTAAAGCAACCCCTTTTTATCAATTTGATTATTCTTTATGAAAAATTGATCAAATGGGAATTCACAGAGAGTATAATGGGTTTATTGATAAATACTCATTTAGGAAGAAGGTGATGAGAGAGAAAAGAAGAGAAGAGAGAGAAAGGAAAAGGCAATAGGGTTTTTGTTATATATAGCAACAAAGTTCAATAACAGAAGGCAGAGGAATTTGGTGGTATTCTTGTTTTTGTTTGTAGAGAGAAGTGAAGTTTAGGTGGTGTTGTATGTATTATGTGAAAAAAACAGAGGGAGAAAGAAGGAAATGCAGTAGAGAGAGAAAATTGAGGTGGAAGGTGGAATTATGAAAAAAAATTAATAAAAATATCCTTCGTTTATAGTTTGGTTTGAATTATTATTAATTTATTTTTATTTATTTTGATGATGAAGGAATTGACTCGGTAAATCAAGAAGAGGTGTCTTGATGTATTATTATATTTATGGATGACATAGTTCAGATTGTTGAGACTCGTGGCGAAATAATAGCTAAAGTGAATGTTTGGAGATATATTTCAGAGTCTATAGGGTCCAAAGTTGAGTAATACTGAGGTTGGCGTAATACATGAGGCTGGTGTGGAAGTGAGGTTTGATACATAGGTCATCTGAAAGAGAGATAGTTTCAAGTATTTTAGATTTATTATTCAAGTAAAACGAGAGATTGATAATAATGTCACATACTGTATTGGTGCAGAGTGGGTGAAATGGAGGCTTGTATCCGAGTCTTGTGTGATAAGAAGCAACCATTAAAACTTAAAGTCGAGTTCTACATTATGGTTATAATTAGACCATCTATGTTGTAGGCAGAGTATTAGCCAGTCAAGAACTTTCACGTTCAGAAGATGAAAGTTGCAAAAATGAGGATCTTGAGATGGATGTGTGGAAGTACTAAAACAAACAGGATTACGAATGAAGATATTTGAGACAAGGCAAGAGTTGCTTCAATATATGATAAGATAAAAAAACGAGAATAAAATAGTTCAAATATGAGAGGTTGATCATAACAAAACAAATTGGGCAAACAATTGAAATTGAATGCTATCTCTACAAGTTCATATCAAATACAGCTGCTAATTTTATTATTTTAGGCAACTTCATAATTATAGGTTAAAACTAACAAATATAATATACTTATAACATATACTAGATAGAAAGACTCATTTATTCTTTTTATCATAACATCTATAGATTAGATTACATATAATTTTTATACGTTAAACTTAATTGATAAATATTATGTATTGTGCATTTAATTATCGAACAGTCTTCGAATGACTATTGATTTAATGTGTACATCAAGTGTAATTTTATTTGCGTATTAAAGTAAGATTCTTTTAATGTGTATATTGAGTGTAATTTTATTTTCGTATTAAAGTAAGAAATTGTTGAGGTTTTTTTTATGATACATTACAATTATTATTTTAATTTTATAAAAGTTTCATAAAAAATAATAAGTACTAATAATAATTTAATTAATTAATTTTTTATAAAATTATATTCTAAATTTAAATTGTAAGCAGGCGAGTTGAAAGCAACTAATGTGAAAAGTTTTATAGTTAACTAATTAGCTATTTAAACTCTCATGTTGTTGAATTTCTCCTCTAGAATATAATATAATGTATGGGCTCATGAGAGTACAATAACTTTTTCATAGATTATTATGCATTAAAATACTTATTAAATATTTAACTATACATTCAATTATTATTGTTATATAATATTAATTTAAAATTATTATATAAAAATCATTAATTTTAAAATTTTAAATCCGCCAGTTTTAATCTTTGTTTTTGTCACCTTGTGTAAAACGTGGATATTGCAATTCATATGTTTATCACATGATGTTTGTTGGTATTTTTATAAGATTTGTTTGATTATGATTTTTTTTATTTTTTTATTTTAATTTTAATTTTAAAATCAATGTTTGATTATAAAATTCAAATACAATTTGAAGTTATTTGAAATTTGAAAATACTAAAATCTTTTTCCTTTTCTTTTTCACTTTTACTACATATTTTTTTCAAATTTTATCCTAAAATGTTTATTTTGATAAAAATAACTCTATTTAAATTATATTTCATGTTTCAATTATGTTTTATATTTTTAGGAAGAGTATATTCAAACAATCAAATATTATAACTCCATATTTCAAAATTCAAAATAAAGTAAAATTTTTGTAATAGTATGTACTAGCTCATATATGGAATCTAATCTATAACATTTTGTAATTATTTATTTTGTGAAGATTTGATTGTATAATTCAGTAAATTAGTCGAGTTACAGATTTTGCTAGTTTTTAGAAGTTTGACGTAAAACATATTTAGAAAAGTATATATTTAAAATCTAATTTTTTTTTTTTTATAAAAAGTATGAGCAAACACAATTTCAACTCTAATCTCAATAATTTTAAATATATTTTTTATTTTCATAAAATCAAAGCCTCCTAAATATTTTCCCTATTTTTTTCTATTATAATTTATATTATATTAAAAAAGTTGTTTGTCTTTTCTCTGCGGACAATGGAGTGCGTGATGATGGTGAATATATGATTATTTTATATTGTTCTATCGAATCAAAATCGATAAGTTGAATCGAAAAAAATTATTAAGTTATTGATAATGAATTATTGATTTAGTCGTTTTGATAATAATTTTGATTTTTAAATTATTAGGTTATCCGTTCTTAACTGTTTGAGATTTTTTCTCAACGGATTAACCAATAGTGAATTAAATAATTATATTTATAACATTTGGTATATAAAGTCCTTGACGTAGAATTAATTTCATACTTTCATTTATGTCTATCTCAAACTTTCAGTTATTCTATAATGTGACAGTGTTTGTTTTTGAGCAAGATGTAATCTATCAACTTATATACATGGTTCATTTGGTTTGTCACCTTGTCTCCGAATGATTTTTCATGATTCATATATATATTTATATAGGAGGGAGGTGTTATATTTTAGGGGAATTGTTGGTGGGGAAAATGAAAGTGATTGTACGTACTATTATAATGGTTCTTCTTGTGACAGCAGTGGTGCATTCACTATTCCTTTTTCTAGATTCTTTCAATTTTTATAGATATTTTATTTTAAACACCAATATTTAATTTCTGATCATTTTTAAAAAGATTTTTTTTACAGATATCCATTTGATTTCGAAATATTATTAAATATATAATGTTTGAGAAGTTCAAAGAAAAATGATTAAATTAAAATTTAGATATACAACTTCATGTTAAATGATTGATTCAACTTTTTTCATTTTACTCAAAAGTCTCATCATTACATGTATAATAGTTCTCTTTCTGTTTGTTTTCATAAAATTTTGTACTCCTTTTCTTTAAAAAATATAAAGTATTAAAAAAAATTAATGTTAAAAAGTATTTAATATCAACGAAGACATTTAGTCTTATATTGACATCAAATAAATATATTAAATTACTTCAGAATATTCCCATAGGAATTAGAATAAAAAGTTGGTCATAAATTGAAAGGAACATTATGGTTGTTAAGTATCTCTATATAAAAATTCTGACAGTCAAATAAGTCACAATTTAGGGTGAAATTATAATATTGCAAGTTTGAAATTAATCATAAGAGAATATTTTTGACCAATTGAGTAATTTCAATATACATATTAAGATTATTATTATTTTAAAAAAAAGTTGCCACTCAAAATTGTTCCACTTCGATTTCTACTTTCCTTAACCGAGAACGAGTTTTTTCGAGTTGTGCAATAGCACTTCCATGCTAGGCAACCTGATATAACATTGTTTTAATTGGTATTTTTTATTTCGCCCCTATTTTCTATATATAGGGATAAAATTAAAAGTTAATAGTCAAAAATACAATTAAAATATTCTGATTTTTTTTTAGTTTTTATACTGAACTACTAGGTGTGAGTTTGAACTATGATCAACTATTTATCAAAGCATATATCAATGATCAATTGTTTCCTTTTCTTATCTGAAATATCATTGTCGTTCATATGAAAAAAAGTGAACAATTGATAGTTGAGATATATTTTAATTATAGTTGATGATAGTTCAATCACACCTAATAATTTAAATAGATAACTCCAAAAAACAAAATAATTTTTGTATGTTTTGACTCTTCATCCTAAAATTAAAGTTATGAGATCACATGATTTTCCTAAATTATACTATTACTAGTTAGTTTTGATTTAATACTCTAATGTACAATTTTTGAGGAAAAGTAGCTACATTTCTTTCATATGACATCATGGAAAGATAATTGGCACAAAATAATATAAAATCCTCTAATGAGGCCAAAATGTCTAAATTTCATGTCATCTAGGCTAATAGGCACGTTTTCCAAAGTCATAACATTTCTAGATCAAGGAGGAGGAAGTCAAGATACTTTTTTCTTAATTAAAAGTTCAAAAGGTTTTTTTTCTTTTTCTAGTTAGACAAATTAATTTTGTTTTATACGTTCAATATTAAATAAAAAATAATTTGAATAACTTGTTGCTTGATCTTGAGTTACTATTACCTTTTTACTATCACAAAAACGTCCATTGGATGGTTGTGACGTATTGTTTCATAATATATTGTATTGAATTATATTGTTTCATACTATATTGTTCAAATAAATACAATCTATGGATAAATCGTATTGTTCTCCGCCGTTACATAATGTCATATATCCATAATTTGAATGATAAACCTACAAAAAAAGTAGGGTATATACAAGGTAGAACTACTATGAAAAATTAAGGTAAATAATAAAAGAGAATTATTAAATATAAATAAAGATAAAATGAAAAGAATATTAAGGTAATCAATTGCACCAAATCGATCATTACATAAAATAGGTCATTTCATTGTTACCTAACAATGAATTTAAACAATATTACAATAGAATACACCGGGTAACAACTATCCAAACAAGGTGATAAGAGTAAAACAAAAGAAAAAACTAACTAATTTATGAGAATTTTACACAAATCTCATAGTGTTAAGAGTTAATTACATCTTATCCCAACTCTTTTCCAAAGTACAAAAATTTCTTAAATTTGGTGGAATCCGGATACATCTCAAAATGTTCCGATACATCGCGTCCCAATTTCGGATACATTCCTCAACGTCTCGATACATTGCGTCTGGGTTCAAATACATCACTCAACGTCCCGATACATCGCGTAAAGAGATGTATCCAGCTGATACATCACGTAAAGTGATGTATCAGAGAATAAGAGAGGGTAGGGTGTTTTGTATTTTTTTCAAATAATAGGTATGATAAAATAAGTTGTGTATTTAGGTAACTTTTCCCTAATTTATCTCTTATTTTTTCCAAAATTATAATTATTTTAAATAGTTATTTTTAGTAATTGTGACAAGTAAAATAGAATATAAAAGTATTATTATTATTGATTCAAATTAATGGAAATCTTGATTTATATCCACTTGCTGAAAGATAAAAGAGAAAATTTTGTGTGCCATTTTCACTTTTTTCTAAGTCTCTTTACTCTTTTCTTGATTCTCCCAACCTATATACCCATGTAAAATTTAAAATGCCTAATTTTCTATATATAATATGTTGATTTAAAAAAAAAAATTCGTATATGATAATTATTTTGTTATATTTTGACACCTTTCGACAAAAATGACGTCTTCGCTATCAATATAATATAGTTCTGTGAATTGAGATAAATCAGGTCACGTTAGTGATCTTATATATTACAATAACAACTATATGAATTTAAATTAATCGAATTCATATATAAATTTCGAATATCAGATGAGTGACCAAAGAAATAAAAAGTGGGTAATAAATAAAGATGGTATGGTGTGTCGTTCTCTTTAGTGTGGTCCAAAGTAGATGCCTTGTGACACAAAATATAATTGCAAATAAATATGAGTTGTTTTTTTCTATAATGACCATTTGATCACATGAATTATGCATTTGACGTTAATTCCTATATATATATATATATATATATATATATAAATAAAGATATACTAAATTAAAAATAACAATTCGATGTACAAAACATCCTGCATTCACACAAAGTTCATGAAAATATATTAATGATTGCTTTCACGATTTAAACTCGTAACTCATAAATAGTCTGACAGAAGACAATTTTAGTGTTGCTACAACCCTCTCCTTTAACTATATTATATACTCATCATATAAATTTCATATTAAATTCTTATTTTTTTATTTTCTCAAATGTACAAAGAGATGTGTCACTACTCTTGAACGGCCAAACATAGAAATAAGGATTTTGGTTTAGTGATAAATATTTTATCATATTGATACGAAGATGTTTTAATTAGTTGGGGAGCGTTTTACTTTTAATATAGGATTTTTAACATAAATTTAAAGTTAATCGGACTGAATATGTACCAAAAGAAAGTGTTGACAATGAAGAATCTAATTCTCTGCCTTTTTCATGGGCATCCTTTGAGATTTAATTCTCTTCTTTTTTCATACTAATAATTATTATATATTTTGACCTGTGCCCTAATATTAAAGTAGCAATATTATTATTTAAAGAGTGATTGTGGGAGATTTTTTTTTATTTTTTTGTACTTTGAATTTTTTTTTTCTCTTTTTCAATCTTCATGATTAGGGAAGGAAAATATATAAAGAGTGGTAATTTCAGAGACCTTTTTTAATTTTTGGTTCATAACTATCATATTCTTTGGTAGGATAAGTTGCATCTATTAAATTTTGTACATGTAATATCATATTTGGTAATTAGTTAGGAGGTACGTTTTTAATGTATAAAATTAATATGGTATATTTAGTTTGCAATTTAGAAATCTACATAACTAATACATGCAATGGCGAATTTAGAGGAAAAAATAGGGCACCAGAACTCATGGTTGGTCTCTTTGTAAAACTAGATATTTTATATATATATTTTTATAAATTTGTATAATATTATATTCTGGTACTTGTGCTATATGAAGTCTAACTGATCTACATGATTAAACTTGTTTTTTTACTAGCTACCAAACAATCTCGATTATTAAACTTCATATTTTCTCTCTTTTCCACTTTGATTGAGAGATTTTTCTAATTGTTCATGTCATCGTGTGCAATTTCAATTAGTCCAATGATAAAAATGGCATAAAATCTTATGTTAGATGAATCGAATCATACAACATAATAGTAATATTTTTTTGAAGGAAGTTCGATTATGCATAGCTCTGCCTTGATTAAATTAACAAGGATCAGATAATATGAAATGAAAAAAAGTAAAATACACCTTAAATTTTTTTAAAATAATTAATATATCATATTAATATGAATCAAATAATATAAAACAGAAGAAATATATACATTTTCAAGTCAAACATAAAACAATTGATGTAACAAACTCCTAAAGGTAGGCATGATCATCGTATGGAATATGGATAGCTGAGTTACGTGATAATGATTGATACTCCATACCTTCTAATTTAATACTATTTAATTATACACGTAATTTAAGAAAATTTTAAAAAAGAACTTTCAAAACTTGTGATAGATCATTTATTAAGGATAACATATGATTTTTTTAAATTTTATTTATTTTTTGGAATCTCGTAGCCGCTATAACTTCTATCACAACTTTTTAGGTGAGCATGTTATGTGTACCGAGTAAATTCTTCACTTTGGAATAGCCGGTAAACCATACCAGAGATGTAAACTGCATTAGCAAGCCATATCCGACCTACTCAACTAAGAAGACATGGAAGGGGACCAAATCATGCTTGTGGATAATCACCCTCCAAATCAACCGAACTATCTCGAAAGACAAATTAATTAAATTATTTAAACAAACTAAAAAAGCATACGACCATATAAATTGAAAAGGAGTACTACTACTTTTCCTTGATCGTGGTTTTGATTGTTTGTTTTAATTTTTTTAGCTCGTTTTTAAAAAAAATATTTTTTTTGATGATTCTTAATTTCAACTTTCAATCTGACATATTTAAAATCACAAAATTAAAAAGTATTTTGATATATTATTCTACACATCTCTTATTTAAAATTATGTATCAAATCAAAATTCAACAAACAAATCGAAACGAATAGAATATATTTTACTTTGGCGGTGTTGTTCATGCATTTTAATACTACACCATATACCTTCCAACCAATTTGATATTGAATGGCGAGCCTCAACAATAGTTTGTAACTACGTCTTACATCACTTATATGCAATGTTTATGCCTTGATACATCACAAAAAAAATAGTCTTGACCTTATCTAGAAACATTTTAGGACCCATTTGGTTATAAAAAATATTCATTTATTACAAAATATTTTTTCACTTTATTTGAAAATCGATGTTTCATGATTGAAGTTCGATTGAATTTCTATTCGGTATCTGATACCCACATTGGAGCACCACTACATTCAACTTCGGGCCGAGAAGTTCCATATTGAAGGTAAAGCGCTCCCTAACAAAGACGACTCCATATCCAGAGAGACTCAAACCCGAGACAATTGATTAAGGACGAAGAAATACTTACTACCCCACCACAACCTTTGTTGGTAACTTCAATTTGTCTTTCAAATTTGAAAAAAAAAACAAATTATATCTTATTTGCCCCATTCACTTTTGAAGTTGCATTTAATTACAAAGTATTATTCCAATATTCTTTGTTAAAAGTACAATCAAACACAACTCCGACTTCATAAATTCCAAACAAAGTGAATTTTTTTGAAATATACGGTTAGACACCTACTTAGTAGTCCAATTAACTAAGTTGGTCGACTATTTGAACTTTCACTTTATTGAAGAATTTAATATTCCACCTTGTAATCCACTCCCCGTTCCGCGTTCCCATTCCCCCATTTATTATAATGATTAAAAAAATATAAGTCTACCTTAATCCCAAAAGAATATATTTTGATAACTTTCAACTAGAGAACCCCTCCCCCTTTTGAAAGACCAGTTAGTTTTGTTATTTGCTGTTGCTTCTGTGATGCATAGAGTCAAAACACCCCTTCAGTTCAAGCTCTTTGCAATATAGTAAGGTCAGAAAACACTAGGGATATTAAAAGGCAATAGAAAAAACAGAAAAATAAAACACAATCTATTGGCCAATCATGTTTTTGCCCCAAATGTTAAGCCAAGGCAATAAAGTTTCTAATGTTTCAAGTAAATGAAGGGAGGTGTCAAATATCAGATCTTATACAAAGTTCCATGGAATATGAACACTTCTGCTTAGTGGAAAAATCAACTCCTTTCTACAAATAAGTTGAATGCCTCGAGCAACGTCGCGTTACATACACCTTCTTCAAGTGGCATATTGTGTTATCACCAAGAACCCAAAGACGAGAACTATATACAACGCCTCGTGCATTTGGGTGAATTTTTCATATGGTTGCTGCACATTTTCCACCTACATTCACTAAGATTCAAGTACAACTCCATGTTCTAAGAGCTCAGATAAAACACTTCTCATTTTATCCACTGACACAGGTTTTAGGATAACTCCATCCATACCAACTCTCATGCAGTTTTCTTTAGTAACTCTGTCTGTGTTCCCAGTCAGTGCCACAATAAGTGGCCTACCGTGACGTTTCCCAAACCTTTCATGTATCACTACAGCGACTTCATAACAGTTTATACCTTGCATGCTGACATCCATGAAAACTACCTTGTGTTCATGTGTAACAACTCTCAAGCACTCATCACGTGAGCCAACAGTAGTTACATCACATCCAAGGTGTGTAAGCAGACCCTTGGTTACCATCCTGCTAACCCTGCATGAAGGAGTATAAGAAACAGAAACAATTCTGATAACTAATGTCAACTAATCATATAATCAAGTAGGATAAATAATAAAAATAATAATAATAATGAGGTAAAATCAAAGAGAAAAGAAAAGCAACGATCACACAGAGTCGTAGGATTACCAATCATACAAATTCGTATCCAACAATAAAACAACTACCTTCAATTTATAGCTACCTCAGATTAAAGATATCAATAGCAGTCATCACAGAGAAAAGTGGAAGGCAGGGGTGGGGTGTGTGGGCGGGTGTGTGTGTGTGGGGGGGGGGGGGGAAAAAG
>NW_006239040.1:202455-272626 GCF_000226075.1 Solanum tuberosum
GGGGGAGGGTAAAAGAATAAGAGAAAAGGGAATCTGTAAATGGCTCTAGTCTAAGAAGTCTCAGGAAAAACATATATATATTAAGGTGAACCAGATTGACTGTGACATCCTTTAATTCGATGCATATATACCAAAGAGTTGTATTAAGACATTTATGAAGTCACTTCTTCCTCCATCTTCTTATGTCTTGAAGAGCAGTATACCCTTTTATTGGATTTGAAAGCACTACTTCCAGTTTGTCACTCCCTTCTTCCAACTAGAGATAACGATGTGAGCTCCTAGGGTCAGGCTGGTCATCTCGCCTTCCATTCTCCCGATCCTGATACTGTAAATCCTTAACTTTTCCATCACTTTTCCTTCTTTTCATTAGAAAAAGGCATACACTCTTAAGTACATGTCACCAGCATGTCCACATATAGTTGTTAAGATTCTAATTCAGTGCTCTTATGTAGACTTAGCAGAAGCAATGGCCTTCTTCAAAATGTGACATGCCATGATTACCTCTTGTTAAGTATTTACATGTTCAGTCTCATGTAAGAGTGAGTAAGACAGCTCAATACATATAAGATGAGAAACTCATGAACTAGATGGATCATTAAACAGCATGACAAGACAAGAGCTGGGGATAAAGGGGTCCAGATAGTACTCACCCATTCTCATCCATCACCAAAACCTTTAATCCTTGAAAACTCATCTGCATGTGATTTGCTGGCAATTTGGTCACAAAGGGGAGCTTAGAATCATTTGCACGTCCAGGAATGCCAAGTTTAATGATAAATATAGCAGTAGACCCCTTGCCAAGACCTTCACTTTCAATCCAAATATGTCCTTCCATAAGATTCACAAACCTGTTTTGTGGTCCATTAGAAGATGTGTCAATATTAAATACAGTATGAGGAAAGAAATTGAATATGAAGCAGTTACCAAGTTCACATAGCAAAATGAAAATCAGAGTCGGAAAAGAACACCTAGGAACTGGGTACCCCGTACCTCTTACAAATTGCAAGGCCAAGCCCAGTGCCGCCGGAATTTGTAGTTGCTAGCGCTTGGCTTTGTGTAAACTTGCTAAACAGGTTGGGAATATCCTGCGGTGTAATTCCTATCCCCGTATCTTTTATCTACAGAAAGTATTACTTAGAATATTAAAAATATCAAGAACAAAACATCTGACAGTTTTAAGTCTAAAATGTCAAATTTGTAACTATCCTTAACCTATCAAAGAAAGTATATCAAGCTTGTAAAAATTATACCTGCACCCGTAAATAGAAGTGATTTTCACTAGGCACAGTAAAAAATTCAGGGGCTCTAGGATCTCTTAAAGAATCTGATTTTGCAACAAAAGCGGAGATTGACACGCTGCCTTCCTTTGAGAACTTTACAGCATTGCCAACAACGTTTAAGAGAATTTGCATTAACCGTTTTTCATCCCCAATTACATATTCCCGCAAATCTGACGACAAACTAAGTGTGACGAACAGCTTTTTCACAGATGCAATAGGCTTGATTAAGCTAAGGACCTACAGCAATAAGCAGACAAATAAATTAGTCAGTAGGTCCAGCAAAACATAGTGAAGTGCAAAATATCAGTAATGACACTTTTTTTCCTGACAGGTAATCTAGAATTTGCAAGTAAAAAAGAAAAGAGGGTGATGAAGGGCACCTCTCTAAATAGAGCATGGAGATTAAAAGTGCCAATATCAAGTTGAAGACTTCCATCCTCTAGCCTTGAAAGATCCAAGACATCATTGATGAGCGTTGCTAAAAGGTTGCTGCTTTTGAGGATTGTTTCAACCATCAGACGTTGCTCTGGAGTTAGATCAGTTTCTTGTAGTAAGGAAGATAGTGCAATTATCGCATGCATGGGAGTTCTCATTTCATGATTCATAACCGCCAAGAAATCATTACGTGCACGAACAGCCATTTCTGCTTCTCTTCTCGCCAGATCAAGAGCCACATTCTGCTCCATAAGAAGATCCCTAGCCCTCATTGATTCTTCTAAAATAGCAGCATGTGAAAGAGCAACAGCAACCTGAAATGCCGAGGCGTAGATTAAATCACACTGGGCACTCAAGGATAGCTCTTATTAAATCAAATAAGACATATAAACACCTAAAACTAGTTGCGACCAGACACTGACCACTAGAATAGAGTATTTCCCTACATGTCTAGAAATAGAACATCCAAAATTAGGAGAAAGGAGGCGGATTCCAATATTCAGAGTTATCTCCAAGAAACTTTTTTTGTCTTATTCAGGGTAAGGGTTGGGGAGAGGAAGCTGACATGGTTGTCTTTTCTTCAGTTGTTCCTTTCTTTAATTAATTGTCAATTTTTCCCATAATGAAAGCATAATAGATGGTGGCCTGTCTGGACAAATGAGAATTACTGTTGGTTAACAGCAAGCCTATAGTTGAGTTATGATGAATTTCTTTGAAATCTGATTTCTGGATCTGAGTTGGAGTGGTTAGATACAGAGGTTTCATATTGAAGACCCCAACTAATTGATTGAGGCATAGTTGATTGAGTTGAATTTTCCATTGATAAACAGGAGAAATCCAGGAAAAACTGAATTTTTTTTAAGACTCTGCAATGCAAATAACAAAATGCAGTAAAACTTGGACACTTCACTGTAACTGATGATACATCATGATTTTTAAACAAGTCAAACAAAGACTAGGTGTGCTACTTGCTAGTGAGCTAATTACATTCATCAGAGAACAGTACACTACCAGAGACAGGATGAAAAAGTTAATGTTCTCTAAAGTCTCTGATGGAGAAGTAGGATGCCAGATATGTAAAAAAATTAAATGGCTTCCGTTGAATTATTTTTGTAAAACTCAGTAGTATTTACTTTTTACACACTTAAATACATTATCGCAAATGTTATTTTCACTTCATATGATAAAAGTACTTAGAAAACTACATACACTACAAGAAGCTCTATGTTCCATGAAAGGAACATTCAAATAATTCAGAAAGGCTGTTCCTAATATTTCTATATACCATCGATCCTATTCCCCGTGCTTCTAATATAAGGGATCATCTATAAAAACAAAAGCCAAGGAGTTCCTATCAGAAAATCTACAATGATACACTCATCCGCAACCCGGCCTAACTATTCAATCACCAAAAAGCAATCAGCAGACGAAGTATGCAAAAAAGATCATTATAGTTCAGCTTTTGATTTATCTTTGAAAAATTTAACAAAAATAACAGTAATAACAATTCAGCTGTGCAATTCCAATGGATAAAACCAATAATACTACGAACAACTAAGCCATATGATTCTGCTTGCAGATTCTCAGATTTTTGTAATTGGTCTTCTCCATGTCTAATTCTACACCCAACACTCAGTATGTCAACATGTTTGTGTTCAATCCATAAATATATAAAAGAGAAACTCTAAAACATTATGTTAAGGAATTTTCAATAACAAAAATCAAACCTGATCAGCTACCACTTCAACAAGCTCCAGCTCATGAACATGCCATTGTCTTGCACTGTCCGAAGGAAGCATCAGAACCATTAAAGCATAGCGCTTTGTTGAAAGTTCAGGCCAATCATTAATCTGAAAGTTTGACAGATGCAGAAGTGGAACCCTGACAGCAACCACCTCACCAGGCATGTATTTCCCAGCAGGTCGAAGTTTTGCGACAGGAGAATTTGGTGATATTTTCACGACATGATTTGTACCGAAAACTTGATTGATTACAGGAAGTTGAATGGGTACAGTTAAACCAACTGGATTTTGGTGACGTAAAGTGTAAGAAAGCTGAAGCTCAAGTCCAGGACGTGTTGGCATCCATAATGCACACTCTTCCAATGTCAATGTTTTTCCTAGCTCAACAAGTGTAGTCTTTAAAATAGTATGTCTATCAAGAGTGCTTCGGATTTCATGAGTTAGCATTCTAACATGTCTACCTGTCTCCTCTTGAGTCCGAATAATACCCATTTCACGGTCAAGCTGTGCAGCTTTCTTTTTCAAGAACAGTTCCCTAGTTTTGACACTTAATAAATCAGGAATGATGTGGACAAGCATGAGAGCAGTTACACATGACACCAGCGCAGTCAAGGCCTTTGCAGTAGTCATTACTATTGCCACATTCCTTGTATGCATATTAAATGTCCATAAGTTGATAAGATGGGTTGCTCCACAAAGAACTATGAAAGCACCGAACTGCACAAGAACCCATCTATATGGAAAGACAGCAGACTTCTTAACGAAGTATATCAACTCCACTGGAATGGAGAAATAAGCAAGTGCTATGAAAAAATCAGAAATGTACTGATACTTCATTAGCAAGTCGTCAGCAGGCAACTGTGGGTCGATGATGCAGTTACATGACTCCACGATGGAAGATAACTGCAGCAAATAAGGAGAAGGAAATATGCCTCAGAAGAATAACAAGCTGAACAAGAGTTAAACAACCGGAATATAGTTAATTGCAGCATAAGTTATGACATATGTTTGTGAAAAAGGAATTATACCCAAGAACAACAAGGTGAAGAAGAAGCAAATATTGAAATTAACAGCTAACTTATAGTGTAAAAAATAGTTCCCTTGCACCAAAAGAACAGCAAATTGTGAATTTCATCTTTATGTTATGCACTTTATATATGCCACAACTTTGCTGATTTAATATGTTAAAACCTCTAAAGAACTAAAAGCATAACATGTAGGATGAAATCGTAGGCCCCAACTCCTTTTATACACTTGTACATTCCTTTGTTCCTTTATATTTTCTTTTTATTAAACTCCTCTAGTCAAGAATACATTAAAAGATAAGACACTCCTTCAACAATATTGTCGAAATTATAAGAACTGTTTTCAAACATGATATAGTTCTTATAGCGAATTCCAAATGCTACCCACAAATATAAGAAACTAGGGATCTTCACTATATCTTGGAAAAAAGTAGCACCAAATACTCTGCGTAATTAGTTTTATATTTAAGGGAATAAAGATAGATAGAATAGTTCGACAATTAGTTGTGGAGGTTGAAAGAACAATTATTTCCTACTGGTATTGTAAGTGGAGGCCATGCATGGATTAATTGGATACCTTTTGGCAGTTCCAGATCTATGGTGTCACTTGCATCTAAGTATATACATCTTAATTTTGGTCACATAATGCATCCCTCTGTCCCAATTAATGTTACACTCTTTCCTTTAAAATAAGTCCCAAAAAGAGACATATTTCTATATTTAGTAACAATTTAACTTTAAACTTCACATTTTACCCTTAACAATGGCTTACTTTGAACAACAAGTCTCAAAAGTCTTCCTTTCATTCTTAAACTTCGAGCACAGTCAAACACCTTCACATAGATTAGAACAGAGGAGTAGTAAAGTTCCTCTTTTCTTCCTCTCCTAGTTTCTCTCCTTTCACCTTCCTGCAGGAGTGGAGCGATTGTTGACATTGTAGACATCTTGTTTCCTCAATTCATTCTGGCATGAAATCAATCATTGGGTAAACAACACTCAATTGATGGAGTTACCTCTTAATCCCTTTCTCTTGTATCATCTCCCTTTTGATTCATTGTACTGAGAGCTTTACACAATTTGGCCAATTAAATGAACTTTTCCTTTTGCTCTCTATAGATTGCAAGTTTAGTTTATTGCAGTTAATATTAGAGCTCCTTTCTGAGCCCATTATTGATCATAGCAGAGAGAATATGATCACAGTAGCTTGTCTAGTATATAAAGATAGTGCTGCTAGTCCAAAATGATCAAAGTCAAAACGTGAAAGATGGTTTTCAATGTAGGTATCCAGTTACAGATGCAATTTTATAGGCTTTCACTTAAGTGTTTCTCTATTTTTTTTTATGAAGTAAGAAGAATGTCATTAACAAAGCATCAAGCAGAAGCACAGATTACAAAAGAAAGAAATATCAGCTCCCAAAAAGGCAAAAAAAGCTATCTAAACAGCTAACAACAGAGATCTATGGAGCTGATAAATTCTAGGAAAGAATCGACACCAAGTACAGGAGAGAGATTAACCCAACCAAAAAGAGTAATCAAACATCTTGCTTTAACCATCAGGGACTCCCAAGAACATAAATTTTCTATGAATAAAAATAGAAAACGAACGGCTTGTTATACAAAATTATTTATCATTATCATTTTTATCATCTATTTCTTTTCTTATCGGTATCTATGGCTTGATCACAAGTCAAAATATGGTTAGAGCCCGATCTATATTATATTGAAAGCAAGAACTCAAAAACTTAAAAGTTATTACCTAAATACTCTATAAAATTTAAATTACCTAAATATCCCTAACCTAAATAACCTACTTTAAAAGACACCTAATGCAGCCAACGGAAGAAAAGAAACCGCTTTGACAATAATTTCTCCCAATGAATAGTTGCCACCTTACAGTATCCTAAACATGGTATTATTAACAATGCCAATTTCACCTTCATTTTCAGGATATTTCTCACAAAAAACAATGGAAGCCCCACACTAAGTCCTTCAAGAAGAAGCAAAAATTTAAACTTGTAAGTCTAGGTAATGTTTTCCTACTTCTAATGATTTATTTTAAAAACTTGAACTGAGTACTTGATTTTTATGGCATGTATGGAGGATAAGTATAATGAGAAAGAAAGAAACATATTTACATCTATTTTGTAGTTCTGCATCTGTTTAATAGTTTCGTATCTATAATCTGATTTTCATTATCTATAATTTGATTTTCACATGTGGTGAACGACAAACAACAAGAATTTTTGTCTTATGCATCAACTAATGGCTAAATACACTAGAACGTACGAATCGTGTTCACAAAATAAATTATGAGGTCTCTTCATCAAAAATAAATTATGAGGTTTTGACATCTATCCTAACATTTATTATTATTGAATGTCATAAAATATATACAAAATATAGAGAAAGAAGAAAGAAAATATTTAGGGCCCGATTTGGTCACTTTTTTCTTCTTGATATCTTGGTTTGATGTGTTCCCTCTTCTAAACATCTATTGTTACTAGATCTGCCTATGGTGAATGAGGAGCATATTTCTCCACATCTGTAATTTCATAGCTTTACATAGGAAAAGCATTGTGATGAGGTCAGCAAATAGAGCATATCATTCACGTGTCTTTGTCCATTTTTTTGTACTAATAGTGAAGAAGCTCATGACCTCTTTAAAAAGAAAAAAAAAGGGCAAAATGTATAGGTTACCAAATGTATGACATGCACATGCTTGGTCTGAATGTTCATTATTTTGTGGGACAAAAAAATACAAATTCTGAAAATAGGTTATGTGGTTAGAACTGTGAAATAAATTTGATTAATATAATGATGCTATAGGAACCAACATTGCAATAGAAAAGAACATATGATGTAAGAAAGCATGAATCTACTTAGATCCTCCAAATTTCAATGATGTCATATTCACTTTCAGTGATAGTGCATTTCAGAACAATTTGTTCCCTCAGAGTTATAGCCAGAAAATCATTATTCAGCACTTAAAAGATATTATTTCATCATCCAAATATTATGCTCATTTTATTAGTACGTAACATCCTCGATATTATTCGTTTAAATGTTCACTTCCGCATTTTTTGAAGGTTTGAGTTAGTTTGAGTTATATTTTACTAGTATTAGATTTTCTTAACTTGGGAAAACTGTGGCATATGCGGTTAGTGCAAAGTTTTCACCGTATGTGACATATTTTCCTTGTGCATACTTTACACATGAAATTATTTCTCAATTTGGACTCTTCTCCATTAGCAGGTTTTGGTTTGTTTTTATCACTCTCGCACGCCTTTAATCTTCATTTATTTCTTCTTTGATACCATCCTGAGATATGTTTAGCGAATGTGTTTACTATAGTCTTCTTCCAGGAATTATTCCTCAAATAGTGAACCACTAGAGATGAGGGATACACATCTTATCCCAAATCTCATTTGTGGTAAGGTAGGGATAAGGTCTACTTCCACTCTACCCTCCCCAAATCCTATTTGTCGGATTACATTTGGCATGTTGTTGTAGACTAACTGATTTGAGCTAGTTAAACACCGAAATCAGTCTTTCGGGGATAAATAAAACGAACATGCAAAAATGAGTTGAACTTCACATTCATCCCAAAAACTCAAACTATAAGAACATATTCCGAAAAAAATGATCAAAGCACCATCACAATTATGAAGACATTATCACAACAAAAGCAACTTAACTCTAAAAATAGTTAATTGATTGCAATTTCAGTTCATTTACATACTAATCATTCTTAAAAATCATTCCAAACCCCACTCTCCAAAAACAAATAACCTTGCTCCATGAAAAATCAAACCTCAGTAACTGCCTGGAAACTTTAATTATTCAGTTTAGGTTATTCTAAATTAATCAATTTGAGCTAGTTAAACACCCAAATCAATCGTTATTATAAACAACACAATCTACAAAAATGAGCTGAAATTCAACATTCAAACGATTCATCACGAACTTTGAATACATTATTACAAGTGAAGCTAATTAACAACATGTAAGCTTCAAAAAAAACACTTCAATAAGACTATTTTTCAGCAATTAAAAGTCAAAATTGGCAAAAAAAAATGAAACAAAAGTAGTTAGGGTTTATGAGACTTACAAGGCGATTCATCCGGAGAAGAGATCCCATCTTGGCAAAAAAAAAAAAAAATTGGAGCGAAAAAAAAGTGATGAAGATTGATGATGAAGATGATGATCAAAAGGGAAAGTGAAACAATGGAGTTGGCTAGAAAAGGAAATGACCCAATTTGTAATTTCACGGGTCATACAGTTGGGTTTTTTTTGTCAAGTTGACTGAATTGGACTCCAATGGCAGACATAATTGAATTATTTTCATCTCAAATTTGATATATTATTAAAAATTTAAGAACTTTTTCACATGGAAATGTTTTTTTGGAAAAAAAAGAAAAGGAAAAGAGATTACCTTGTAGATAGGGTATCAACAAGGCTAGTCATATTATAAATTTAGCATAATATACAAACAAGCTTTTTAATTTGACTTCAGTTAATATTTATGTCCTCCGACTTTGGATGTATACAAATAGATACTTTAACTTATATAAAATTGAACAAATAGATATATGTGTTTTACATGACGTCCTACATGACAATCTGTATTCTAAGTGGAGTCCTACAGGCACACTACAAAAATAACCATAAACTTTGATATTCTATCCTCTTTTTCTTACAAATCTTTTAATTATGCGTGATGGTGGAAGTGATTGATGGTTAAGACCAACCGTAATGGTAATAATGGTTGATAGTAATAGTGGAGGTGATGGTGATGGTGACAGTGGTATATAACTATAATGATAAAGGTGATAGGTGTGATAGCGACTGAAAGTAGTGATTGTCCGTTCATGATATTCATCAAAAGCAAGTATGAAATGATATATTATTTATGTAGCTTTTCAATGTGTTATGTCCACTCCTATATTTATATACAACTATGGTGGTATAGGTTATATATGACCTAGGAAATCTAATCTTACTAAAACTAAGCTATCCTTGTCCGTAGGATTATTAGTTAATATAGGAGTCAAACTCTTTAAAGGAGTCGTAAGAGTAGTTCCAATAGTGGTTGACATCAATATACAGTGATTGTAATGATAGAGATGATTGATGATGGTAGTTGATAGTTATCGGTGATAATAATAGTTATGAGGATAAAAATAATTAGTAATAATATCTAGTGAATGTAGATAGAGTGATAGTGAAAATTATCCACACAAATTATCTAGTAAACGTAAATAGAGTGTTAGACTAAATAAGCTTTCAAATCTTAATATAAATGAATACACCATTATATATTCAGATTCAGATCTTCGTCAAGTAGAAACAAATAACCCTCTAATTGATTAGTATAACACAAGGAATGATAACAATTTTTTTATTTTAAAAAAGACTCAATTAGTAAAATATTCAATTGATTACATAATTGTCCCTTTCTTGTCTCAATGAAATGGTAAATCTCTCCTTAATGACTCCTAGCACACCACAAAAAAGAACCACACAAACCCTCACACTCTTAATTACCTCTTCTTCTTACAAGTCTTCTACTAATAGTACTATTCCTTTGATATTTCCCAAACTTACAAAGAAAACATGACACAAGAAGAAGAAGAAGTTGTACTTTTAGATTATTGGCCTAGTCCTTTTGGAACAATGGCAAGAATTGCCCTAGTTGAAAAAGGAGTCAACTACATCCACAAGTTTGAGGATTTGTCTAATAAAAGTCCTTTGCTTTTGGAAATGAACCCGGTTCATCACAAAATACCGGTTCTTGTTCATAAGGGTAAATCTATTTGTGAATCAAATATCATAATTCAATATATTGATGAGATTTGGAAAAACAATTTTCCCTTATTGCCCTGTGAACCTTACCAAAGAGCTAAAGCTAGGTTCTTGGTTGACTTCATCAACAAGAAGGTAAAGGACTTTTCAACTCTTCTTTAATTCATTTCATATGTAAAGTTGTATGTTTGTGTGATTTGATTAACTTGTATAGACTTAGGGGTTGTTTGACCAGTGGTTAGAGTTATGCAGGTATTACTATCATAAGAATTAGTTATGTAGTTATGCAGAATTTAGTTATACTCAGGTACATATTCTGCATAAAGTAATACTCTCTTTGTTTTAATTCGTTTGTCTTTTGACTTGACATAAAGTTTAAGAAAATATAAAAGACTTTTGAATCTTACGATCTTAAATTAAAGATACGTGAAATGTATGGAAATAGTTTTTAATCTTATCATCATATAAATAACCCTACAAGCATTAATTTTAGGTACATGGGTCAAGTGTAAAGGTATGGATGGGGCAAAATGAAGAGCAAGAAGATGGTAAGAAAGAACTTGTAGAATGGTCAAAGTTTTTGGAAGAAGAACTTGGAGACAAACTTTATTTTGGAGGAGATGAATTTGGATTTGTAGACATTGCATTTGTTCCTTTCTACAATTGGCTTATTGTCTTCAAGACCTTTGCAAATTTCAACACAATTGAAATAGAATGTCCCAAGTTAGTGATGTGGGGAGAAAGGTGTTTGAAAAGAGACTCAGTATCCAAGTCACTTCCTACTTCAGATCAAGTCTATCAAGCTTATTTGGAATTCAAGAAAGGTTGGTCACATGGTTAGTAAACACAAAAACGGATTCAGAATTTTATATTTTAATGATCGAACATATCACTTGTTTGAGGTGGGACCATAATGAGTAGTGAGAGGGTCTAATGGTTTAACATCATCAGTCGATATGTTTGAATATTGAAGACACGTAAATGATAAGTATGAATATTATTGATAAAGAGTGTGTCTATTTGAAAGAACATGACTTCACCTATGTATACATATTTCTCGCAATAATACTAGTCGATATGTTTGGATGTTGGAGTCACATAAATGACAAGTACGAGTATTATCGATAAAGGGCTTATCTATATGAAGGAAATTGTTTACATCTAACAAGTATAATTTTTTTACATCAAATAAGTAATTTATTTATTTATTTAGATTTACTTTTTTTATTATTTTTCATTCGATATTTACATTATAGTTCGACTAAATTTAAATTTACGCTGAAAAATCTCACATTGAGAGATAATCACGCCTTTACAAAAGCGACTCCATATCCGAGATAAATTTAGACTTACTTAATAGTTAATATATACTAATTCAAAGTGTCTTATGATCCAATTTTTAATATTTTTTCCAGATTAAAAGAGAAGGTCCAGAAAGATGTGGGGAATTCTTGATAATACAATAAAAAAAAATTTAAAGCCTCACCAACCTATGACTAATCTTATTTTCTATTTATAGTAAAGTCATTCATATCTTTAAGATAATGATGATCAATTAAATTTGTTTTTTAAAATTTTTATTCTTTTGTTAGGTTTTGTTAGGAAGCGTTTTATCTCAAACATAAACGTAAAATTAAATAAAAATCCTTCTAGATTATAAGAGAAGTTCCTAGAAATATGTAGTCATTCTTGATAGTACAACCAACAAACTCTATTTATACACATAATTTTCTATTTAAGTGTTCATCACATATTTTAGTTCCACTTTAATTTCATCTTTTAATTAGCAAAAATGAGTAATGAAGTTGTTCTTTTGAGTGCTTATGTGAGTATGTTTGGTATGAGGGCAAGAATTGCATTAGATGAAAAAGGGATTCAATATGAATACAAAGAGGAAGATTTGAGTAATAAAAGTTCACTTTTACTACAAATGAATCCAATTCATAAGAAAATTCCAGTGTTGATTCATAATGGAAAACCAATTTGTGAGTCACTTATAATTGTTGAGTATATAGATGAGGTTTGGAAGGGCAAATCTCCTTTGATGCCTTCTGATCCTTATAAGAGGGCTCAAGCTAGGTTTTGGGCTGATTTTATTGACAAAAAGGCATACAATTACATCTATATATTATATATTTTCTTTAATTACTAAAATAGTTGGTGTATATGTAAAGATTTTAATATTTTACTTTAACAGGTTAGTAGGTAGTTGAGGGGTGGTTTCACTAATTTTAATTAGTTAAACAAGAAGTGTACGTTCAATTTTGAGATCACCATTTAAGTCATATTGACATCAATATATAGAGTTCTGAAATTTCATATAACTGAAGTTCAAGTACATATTATTGAAATTTAGTCAATTTTGCATGAAATTTAAAATTGAGATCAGAGAAAAATACAAATTTACTTTCAAAATTGAAAATGAAGTTCTTAATAGAGAGCGTTTTCTTGTTACAGGTTTACGAGAGTGGAAAGAGAATATGGACTACAAAAGGGGAAGATCAAGAAGCAGCCAAGAAAGAATTCATAGAGTGCCTAAAGTTATTGGAAGGAGAGTTGGTAGATAAGCCATATTTCAATGGAGAAAATTTTGGGTTTGTGGATTTGGCTTTAATTCCTTTCTATAGTTGGTTCCCAACTTTTGAGAAATTTGGGAATTTTAACATAGAAAAAGTGTGTCCAAAGTTTGTGGCATGGGCCAACAAATGTATGCATAAAGATAGTGTCTCCAAATCTATAGCGGAGCCAAATAAAGTTTATGAGTACGTGTTAAAATTGAAACAACAACTTGGCCTTCCATAGGTCTTTTCGTTGTATTCGTACAAACAGACTTGATGGAGTTAAGCTGTGAGGATGTTATGTGTGTGTTAGTTAATATGTTTTTTCTTTCTGAAAACTTGCGAGGTAGTTATAAAATAAATGTTGTTTATCTATATTTATGTATATATAAAGAATAAATAAATGTTTTTATTATGCTATTAAGGGGTGGATTTCTAGCAAGTCTTGGTGTAATAAAACTACTTTAGGTAGGAAATTGTAGTAGGAGATTTTATGAAATTGTTGAATGCTAAGCTAGCCAATAATGAATCTCTGTGTAAATTTGGGGTTTATGGACCTTCTAAATGCTATTGTTGTATCAACTTTGATGATAATTTTTACGAATAATTTTTTATCATCCTTTTTTAAATCGAATGTCTATTGAAAATCGTCCCTCTATCTAAGTACACTTTATCTTCACCGGAACAAGAAATTGCTAAAAGAAGAGTGTTACTCACTTCCAAAGTAATAGATTTCCACTACATTCTACTTGTTAACAATGAAATCAAGAAAGCCAAAAGATCCATTCTTTCATCATAAAAGGAGAACATTTATTACATAAGTGAAATCCACAAAAACAAAAACACTAAAAACAGAATCCAACAAGAGACATGTCCATGTCTTCTTTTTATTTTTTCTCCATTCGGTACCTGAAGCCTGACTAAATACTCCTTAACAAAGACGACTCTCGTGTCTTTATCATTCCAATCCAAACTTGTTCCTAAGGTGAAGGACAAACTCACAAACTTTCTTAGAATCAGGAAGTGCCTTAGAAACACTATCTCTTTCCAAACACCTTTTCACCCATGAAATCAATTTGGGACATTCTAATTCAACATTAAATTTTCCAAATGTTTCATAGGCAAGAAACCAACTATAGTAACCAATCAAAGATACATCAAGAAACCCAAAATTATCACCTCCAAAATATGGTTTGTCACCAAGTACTCCTTCTAGCAATTTAAGTCCATCTAAAAAGTCTTTGATTGATTGCTCTTGTTCTTCTCCTTTTGTTGCCCATGTCTTTCTTGCATATTCATGTACCTTCATTATTTTGCACAATTGAAATTATTCAATCCAACACACTTTTCTTTTTTTGTCTACACAAAATATATTACTCCTTTTGTTCCTATTTAGTTGCGTTTTAGTTTTTTCTTCTTTTTTCTTGAATGAAAAAACATTAATCATAAGAGACAAGTGAGACTTGCTCAAGTGGTTGAGCATCTCTACCATCGATCAGTAGATTGAGAGTTCAAGTCGAGCTAAAGGGTGAGTGAAAACATTATTGATCCTCTTTGAATTAAAAGAAGAACATTATCTACCCTCATTTACCGCTCCTTAATTATATCACAATTTATATTGTTGTTCAAATCTCAAGAGTCAAACTAGTAATTTTGACCGTAAATTCAAATGAAACCTTTAAGCTTTTAAAATGAATAGTACAAATTAGTAATTTCCAAATCAATAACTTTAAAAGACTAAAATCCTAATTTCTCATTGCCTTCAAATCCTGATTTTCACCTCTAAGAAAAATCATATTATAACTAGTACTATATTATTTATAACGACTATAAAATCAAATCTCTCCTTTCAAGCGCGAATAAAATTAAAGCAAAAAAGGAAATATTTTTTTTTTTTTTTTTACTTACAGTATTGTCCATATAATCAGACCAAAACCAAGCTTGAGCTTTCTCATAAGGATCTTTTGGAACTAACAAAGGACCAGTTCCCTTCCAAACATCATCAATATATTGAATTATAACAAGTGATTCACAAATTGATTTTCCATTATGAATTAATACTGGAATTTTCTTGTGAATTGGATTCATTTGTAAAAGCAAAGGGCTTTTATTCTTCAAATCTTCTTCTTTGTATTCATATTTTATACCTTTTTCTTCAAGTGCAATTCTTGCCCTCATACCGTACATACTACACCAAAAATCTAATAAAATCACTTCTTCTTCCATTCTATTCTAGAGCAAAAGTATTGAATACTAATGTTATTGATGAGTATTGACTATTGATATGAGGCACTATATAAAGAGTTTTTTTAGAGTAATGTGCATCATCAATGTAAATAATTTTTATATAATATTATAGTCATCTTTTTAAATTGTACTAGATAACATATTTTATTTTTAAATGTCGAAGGACATATTTTATGAAGGTTTATTTATAGAAATTATTTTAATGATTTGATAGTGTAAAAAAATATTTGTATAGATTGTGTATAAAATATAAAATCATATATCATTGAGTCCTACATCAATGAGATATTGTGGATTTTGTAACCTTTTATATGGTTTTTGATAAATTTCACTTTGTAAGCTAGTATTTGATATTGTATCAGATTTATTATCATGTATCAAAACTAAGCACACTCCAATATGATTTTGGGGATAATTTGATGTTTAACTGATCATATTATATTATTTACGCTTCGAATGTATCATATTAAACCCCACATTAATGAACTTTGTGTCTCTTTAATGTGATTTTGGACAGTTTTTATTTCTATCTACTCTCTTCATATCATATTAGTTATTCATTTTTTTTTCTATACATACTTTAATAGATAAAAAATTGTAAAAGATTATATTCACTCATAAAAATTTCCTATGATATATTATTATAATCTTTGGTCACTAATTGATCTTGGCATTCTTTATTCGTTTTTTTCTTTTTCTTTTTTTTGCTTTTACATTTGTTTAATGCAATTAGTGACTTGTTATAATATGATCTATATGTTTTGCCTTTACAATATTCTTAAGAGGTCAAGAAACATTATTAGCGTTACAAAGATTTGATGAGATCCAATTGCATTACATTTTCGATTTATATAACCCTTGAAATTTGAACCATATGCTAAGTTTGTCTTCATCCAAAGAAACAAAGTGGCAGGTAAAATAATTTGATCTTAAATTAGTATATTTGTTTTTGTCTTAATTTACGTGATATTATTTGTTTAAATATAAAAATTAAGAATGAGCAATTTTTTTTAATATTTATAATCTAAAATAAGTCTTAAATATTTATATAATTTAAATTATTTATTAAAAGTAAAATAAAATATTAAAATATTTGTAAATATAAAAAAATAATTTTAATAAATATAGACATTTGATACTGTTTGTATAATATTGAATATTGAAGCTTTTTCTTGACGTTAGTGGTGTCTGCAAGTTGGGCTATAATTGAGTGAAATAAAATAAATTAAACAATAAATAAATAAAATCATAACCCACTCAATATTTAATCCAATTTAGGAGTGTTAAATAGAGATATCTGGGTGAGTTGAACTGAATTTAAGTGGATTCTCTATATTTGGTAGGGTCTTTAATTTTTGCGCCTCAAAATCATAACCCACTCGCCTCTCTCCATCTCTCGCTCCTTTTTCGCTCTTATACAAGTAAAATTAGAGCAAATGAATACACTCCCGGCATTTTTTTGTGTTTATATATCTTTGTATACTCATGTATTGTATTTGATGATATAACCTAAATGCATGCATGAATACAAGAGCGAATGAATAGCCTAAATGTTTGGATAGATTGTATCGTTCTCCGTCGTTACATAATGTCACACAAATAATTTGAATGATAAACCTATAAGAAAGTAGGATACGAGGTAAAACAACTATAAAAATGTACAATAAAAGATTTAAAATAATTATTAAATAACAAATAAAGACAAAATGAGAAGAAAATATTAAGATAACCACGCGATCACAACAAATCGGTCGTTACATAAAATGAATTTTTTCACCGTTACCTAATGATGGATTTAAATGATACAATAGAATTTAAGTAACAATCAAAACAAACGTTGTATTTAAACTTACAATACAATACAACGGATAACAACCATCCACAAACAAGGTGTAAAGTGGCTTTAGGTTGAGCAATCAACAAACCTTTTTCCTTTTTTTTCAGTTTCTGTGTTGCTGCACAATGCATGCAAGAAGCATCTTCAATTAGTTAGTTCAGAATAAACAAGTAGTAAAATAAAGAATCAGAATCATAGAACAGCTTTGTTGGCTGTTCCAATATTCCATCTTTGCTTCAGCTGATTTTCTTTTGGAACTCTTCTAGCATTACCAAGCATCACTCTTTGAGCCATTCTTCCCCTGCTACCAATGGAGATCCTAACTTTCTCCATTCCCACGTTTATGCCAACTCTTCTGATGTTCTGCTGCATAGGAGACTTGAACTGCATTTTCTTCTGAAGACTTCTTCTCAAGACACTGTTGAGCTTCTTACTGGCTGTCTTAAGCTCTTTAGGACTGTCCTGTGAAGTTGGTTCAGGTAAGCATTTTGAATCAACTCCATCAGCATCTTCCATCTCCTCTGATTGAATTGATCTCAATGGAAAAAGTGGAGGAGGCAACTTAGGTACAGCTGACAGAGTGCGTATAGGAATTAGAGAGTTACGACGTGGAGCAGGTGTAGGAAGAATCCTGTGTGCAATCGGGCACATAGAAGCTCTCCCCAACCTCTTTAGAGCAACTGGTTGTTCATCAATATCTGGATTGTTCTCCTTGTTTGCTTTTTCTGTCAGGTCATTGTGCTTCAAAGGACAATCTACAGTAGCAGAAGGCACCGAGAGTTTGTAGGAATTGTTCTCAGTAAGTGGTCGAGGTATATTAAGTGGAAACTTGTTTTCATCACAAGTCTTTAGAACAGAAATTTTGCTGGCAAGTGGTAGCCTCGTAGGTGCTGCATCTTCCTCCTCATTCTGTTGTCTCATATGCTGTTGCTGAAACTGTTCAGCAATTTTAGAGTCAATGTGCTGTCGAGCAAGCTTTCTCTCAACAAGAAGTTGTGATTCTAGTTCTTTAATCTGCACATCATATTAACAGTCTAATCAGTTAAAATGTGATATGTAATAATTTCAAACTTCACATGTCTGAATAAAGTTTGAATTCAAACCTTGTCCTGAAGGCTTTTGTTTTTCATATCCTTTTCTTTCAACTTAATATCCAAGCCATGAACTGTATCCTCCATCTTTTTCATCTGAAAATCTTTGTTCTTCATATCTTGTTTGCCCTTTTCAACCTGACAAGGTAAATAAATTTTTCGAAAGGCAGGGAGATTAGTTCAGAGGAAACTTTAAAAAAAAGTATGTAAATTTCGGAACAGAAATTTATGCTACCATCTGTTTGTATTTCAGAAGCTCCATACTATCCACTTGCTTCTTTGCTGGACCTAGCTCTATACCTCGAACTCGACTTGCAAAATTTAATGAGCAAAGAGTCTCACTCAAGTCATTCTCATTTGGACTGATCTGTACAAACATCAATGTTTTTGAATCTCCTCCTGTAAAATAAAAAGCCTATCAGGTCCTAGTTGTTTATAGTTTCTTCTGAAGTTCATGAATCAAGCATATCAAAGATAAATACCTAGTGAGTCTTGGAGCAAATGAGTAAGTTTCGAGTTCCTATTAGACGATGAAAAAAACAAACATCAGAAAGGAAGATATTACCAAATATATTGAGAATGTGCGCAAGAATATTGCAAGTACCGGAATGGAATATGTGCGCTTTTTGTTGCAAGTGAAGATATCACATCTCCAAGGGCAGAAAGAGATCTGTTTATATTTTGGGTTTCTTTTAACCTTTCACCCTGTACTTCTGTCTTAGCTATCCTCTCACTTCCTGCTAGATCAATTAGCCACAGTTTGCTTCTTGTGCATTCCCCATTTAGTAAATTCTCCCCCTTTACCATTACACAATGTATGCTACATACAATGCATCGGATTAGTAATAGTGACATAATGTGTACACAAAAGAAAAGCTACCATAAATTATGATGCACAAACCAATGTGATCGGCTGCTGTGCTCATTTGCATTGGTTGATCCAACTGCCCTCGCATTGCTACCAGTTCGTAAGGCTTCCCAAACCTCGTTCATATTATTCACGTGGGCCTCAACTAGCCCCGGAACATGATGCATTCCTTCTCCATCTTGCTTTATTTCAAGCCTAAAATGAAATCATGGAACCAACATGAAATTGTCATATGGTAGTTTACTATTAGACTCAAATTTTCTGTAGTCCACCATAAAGAAATACTTGATCATTCTTAGCCATACAAGTATCGTAAACTGATATACAATCATATTTTACTAGCTACATTGTTCTCTTGTTCTTAACAGCTTGGCAAGTCTCTGAAGTATTATTCCACTAGCTTGTAAACAAAGTGAGCAAATTATTTTGTAATTACCTTTTCACGCCTTGTTGGGATCCTGAAACTAGCAAATCTCGAATCTGCTCATTGTATACTTCCAAGACGCTCACTGATATTTCGTAACGAACTGCGTTCTTTCGCTCCTCAATAATGCGGAATAGCTCCTCAAGTGTCCGGTAATTGACCCCACGAGACTCTTCTGTGCCCTCCATTGTAAATGTCTTGCCAGTTCCTGTCTGGCCATAGGCAAATATGCAGGCATTGTACCCATCTAGAACTGAGGTTGCCAGGGGAGCAGTGTCCTCAAAAACTTCAGCTATTGTAATAACAAGTAAGAGGAAATCGTGTAAATAGGGAGAAAATGACTTTTCATCAAAATATTTTGGTTCCTACAGTATCTTAGATAAGTTGGCGACAACTTGTTTATCTTTGTTTGGTGCTTACACTTATCCAGAGCAAAATAATGAATCCTTTTCTGTAAATGCTATTTAGACGCAATAACTTCAGATATGTTTTAAAAGGACTTCTTTCCTGCTAATGCCTCCAAATTGGATGGTTTTCTAACCCCGTGAACTTTTTTTTCTTGAGAACGGATTACATTCCTTGGATTCAAAATCACTTGTTGACAACAATCATAAATTTAGTTTAAGTGAAAGTCTAGCATTATTCTTAAATTAGTCCCGTAGAGGGTCTTTTAGTACCATTGAAGATGTTCCCTTAGATCATGAAGTACTCTTTCTAGCACTACTCTTTCAGCAGTATTCTTAACTTAGCACTATGCTCCTTAGCTAAAGTGATTGCTTGCACTAGTCTCAACTTACATCAAGACTGACTGTGGTGTATTGTTACCTTGGTTGGCTTGGGGGCTAAAAATAGCATCAAATTTAAAGGTCTTTTTAGATGTGACGTTGGACTTCACAGTGAGTTCCCCATCCTTTGCAGCTTCAAAGTCAATCGTCATTGAGGCTCCTGCAGCTGTCTCTTCGACGTTCAAAGGCCTACACCGGCAAAAGACCCTAATGTTCCCTGAAGCAATCCAATAGAGTTAAACAAGTATATGATAATGAACTAATTGCTCTTATAAGTGTTATAACATACTGATCCCCTACCTTTTAAATCCAAAACCTTGTTATAAAGTTCCTTCTGTTCCTTAGCACCCTTGATGAACTTGATCTTGAGATCTTCATGCAATTCAACTTGTTCCTTTACTGTGATCATAAGAAGAGGAATGGCAAACTCATAAACTTCACTTCCAACGAAGCTATTAACATAAGTGAACTCCAGTGGCTAAAACAAATTTACATTTGGACTGAATGGTAGAGCTCATATCTGCAAAATCTGCTAGGAATTGCTGCTTATATGTTGAAGCTTCCTCAGATACTTTAATCTGATCCATTTTCAAGATCTGCAGAAAAATACGAACAAAATCAATACATTTCCTTATAGGGTACGAGAAACTTATGAAACAAGCATAAAAACTAGTTACCTTCAAATTCCTTGTCAGATCTCTCAAGGATGAAAACCACTTGCTCTTTTCTTTCACTTGGCCCTCAATTGCAAAAGCTAAAGACAAGCAATATTAACATATTAGTTTTAGAAAAGTTTAAGCAGTTCTATTGAAGAGAGATATTTCTGTACCGAGTGATCCAACGTGCATTGACTTGCGCATGAGCTCATTCTGAAGATCCTTTAAAGACTTGCAAGCTTCAGCACATTCTTTGCATTTCAGTTCATTCTCCCTTTTAAGTTCCTCCACCTGCCTCTTTACTTCTTCCAGTTCCTTTTCATGAGATACATTTGCTAATTGAAGCTCTCCATCTGCCTTAATATCACCACTAACCTAGATGATAGCAAAACAAGCATATTAATTCGAGCTTCTAATGATTCTTAATCACACTCCTCTTTTATAATAAAGAGGCCATTAAAGACTCAAACCTCTAGTGAGTTTCTTTGTGGAGAATTTTTTGAAAACTCAAGTACTTCACACTCTCCGGTACCTGATATACAAGCATACAAGTTACTCTAGTTTATCAGTATGTCAAGAAAAAAATGGCATGGAATCAAATCACAAGATGTTAAAAAATAGCTACACATTCTAATAATTTCCCAACTTACATTTTGAAGAATGTTTCCTTATAGAAATGCCACAAACAATTGGCATTCCTATTACCCCTTCAAATCTTATGGAAATCCCTTCTTCACCATCAACATGAGCTTCAAGGTCAGATATCAGCAGGGGTTTATTTGCTCCCACACGAGCAAAGATGTCTAATGACGAAATAGCCTACACAAAATTTCAGCTCAAATCCAACATTAAAACTGCAGCATTTGCATAACATGCAAGGACGATAATTGGACTAAAGGTCACTGATTCTCACCTTGTGCTCTTGAATGTAAACGTCAAAGACTCTATCTCCAGTAGAATCATCAGTCAAGACTACCTCCACAAAATGCAGATCAACTAGATAAAATCCAGCACTTATATTGTTAAAGTGGTACGAAAAATTCCCAACGCGTGCAGTCTGATATACACTAGCACATATACTCTCCTCAATTCTGGTGTCAGTACTCAGAACATTGCCTCCACAGAAATATTTATCCTCCGAAAATTGAATGCCACTCTCAGAACTGATACAATCTGTTGATCCAACATTAATGCTAACTATAGGCACTGAAAGTTCAGATGAATTCTCTTCAACCCCTGGTGGAGAAGGAAGCTCAAAATGAGCTGGTAGACACAAATCTTCATCATTTGATCCCTGCCAATCTGTTAACAACTTTGTAGCAGCTTGAACCTCTTCAGAACCCTTAATTCCATTTTCTAGAGAAATGGAGCAACCCTTCAAAAACTCAGGTGAATCTCCATAGCTTCGAGCAGGAATATCCGGTGATCCAGTACAAATCACCAAATCAGGAGATGTTAATGAAAACCCCAACACATCTCTACCTAGAAAAAATTTCAAGAAACAATCAATAATTCAAAATCTTGAAAAAAAAAACCAAGAAAAAAAATCAAATCTTTTTTAAATATCCCACCATTAATCACACTTTCTGCAACTGGGTCCTTGAAATCTCCAGCATTACACCCTTCTAACAACCAAATCAATACACATAAACCACAATCAATCAACAAAAAAAATTCCCTTTTCAAGAATTAAGTAATACTCCAAAAAGGGGTTGCATAATTACCCTCAATCTTGATTGGGGTACAACAATCAGAATCTTCCATCACTGTATTTCCTAAATCACACGACGTCGAAAAGGGGTCTGCCAAAATACAGAATAACACAATAAGCTACAAAATTAACACCAATTTCTGTGTATACAAATCAAATAGCTTACAGTATTTGTTAAAGCTAAGCGATAGTTGTTGTTGGGAAGAAGCGTCAGTAATAAGAAGTGGATCATGCCAGTCATTAACATCCATTGATAAAAAGGGGGGAAATCTGAGTGTTTTGAAATGAAAAAAAAAAGGGTAATGGGTAATCAAGAAAAAGGGGAAAAAGGGATTTTGATGCTTTTTTCAATCTTCACAGAGAGAGAGAGAGATGAAGAAAAAAAAAAGTTGCCTTTGAAAGACCGGTGATTTCTCCAGTTTCAGTGTTATGATGAAAAACGAACGTTGCTCTGTTTTTTGAAATTTGAAAAATAGTAGACCGGGACAATAATAAAATTCTAAATGGGGTTAGCAACCTAGGATTCTAATTAAACTTCCATCGGGATCTCGGAGATTTGATTTTGTAGTCTTTTATAGATCGATTTTAGTTTTGTATTTCTTTATAATAGATTTTTAGTTTTAGGCGTAACTCGTAAGAAGTTTTTATTTTCTATATAAAATATAAAAGATCTGAAAAGAATACTTACATCGATTTAATTTTAATAAGAAATTATTTCCTTCAAACTATATCATAGGTTAAAAGTTATAAATTAAGGTGAAAATTATTTTTTAGTTAATTATGATTTATAGTCGGTTTGGTCAAGATTTTGAAATGTTAAAGTGTTTTTTTTACATTTAGAATATTAAGGTGTTTGACTACATTTTTAGAAATAAAATAAGTGTTTTTGAATAGTAGGAGAAACTATTATTCATAAGTTTCCATTGAAGCGTTTTTAAAATCTTGGTCAAGCACAGTTGTTTTAATATTGATTAAAGTAATTTTCAAATTGATTAGTTTAATATTGATTGTTTTCTTCAAAAGTTTTTTTTTTCTTCGAATAACCACTAAAAAACACTTTTCAAGATACGTTGATTTTTTTGAAAGTTTTGCAAAATAAACTACATTTGTGATAATCTTTTACCTTGATAAAATTTATATATCCGTGTACTTGTACTATATAAACCAATGAAGATAAACTTAAAGAGTTCAAAATTTTAAAAAAATCATTTTATTTGCTCCATAATACATGCCCATTAAGCACAAAAATGCAATGATAATACAGGTAAATATTTACTCTTTGTTGGTCAATAGAAGTGAGTGTTAATTTTTATATTCTATTTCAACTTTTCATTTACCATATATTAATTTTATTTCAACTTTTCATTTTTATATCCTTTGTTGTTCTTTTTATTTATATATATCTATCCCATTGTTATATATTTTTGAGTCATATTTTCAAATCTGGAGCAAGAGTGTTGCAGCCAACTAGAGTATCTGAAAATTCATTTCTGAGACTAGGAGTGTATAAAATCTTCTATCCAAGTCATAATGCCACATGTGCTCTTTTCATTTGACAATATAATCCTAAACTTTATCTGAGAATTCAAGATTTCTTATGTCCACCACAACTTTTCTGTTTTCCACTAGCCCCACACAACACTTGGTGGCCTATACCTTTGTCCCTTTTATTGCTTGCCACCTTGTGTCTACTACTCTTGGGAAGTTGAGTGCTTATTCTTCTTCAACACAAGTCAATTGTTTTAATCAGAAAACAAAAAATGGCAACACAGGCATTGATATCCTCATCATCTATTGCATCCTCAACAGAGGCTGCCAGACAAATTCTAGGAGGAAGACCTTTCCAATCTCCAATCAAGAAGGCTTCCTTAGTTGTAAGGGCTACTGCCACTCCACCTGTTAAGGTAACACCCCTTTCTTCTTCCTTTCCTATATAAATAACAAGTACATTGACATACATGTATATATATGGTCGTGTTGTTCGAGTCAGCATATAGCATGGTTTGCATCTGTTGAGGTTTTCATCCCACTTCATTTACTACTAGGACACCCATGGGATACATTTGGTTTTTGTGTGTATGGTGTATAACAGTGGAGTTCGAGTGAGCTTTGCCTTTTGACCATTCCATGGCCACTCGCTACCTCTCACCAGCATAAGTACCATGTAACTTAACACACCAAAGCTTAGGTAGATGAGATGAAAGCATATGGCATCGTTCGTCTCATTTGAAGCCTAGAATCTGGGGTTTTCAACTCACTTCATTTACTGTTAAGCTACACCATTGGGTTACATTTGGTTTTATGTATTGATATGCTTTTGTGTTGAACAGCAAGGAGCAAATAGGCCTCTCTGGTTTGCATCCAAGCAGAGCCTTTCATACTTGGATGGCAGGTAAGATTTATGAGACTCTCACTTAACCCTTCTACCTACATTGCCTTGCTAACTTCATTGTATGTAATCCACAGCCTTCCTGGTGACTATGGATTTGATCCCCTGGGACTGTCAGACCCTGAAGGTACTGGAGGTTTCATCGAACCAAAATGGCTAGCATATGGAGAGGTCATCAATGGAAGATTTGCTATGTTGGGGGTAGTAGGAGCCATTGCGCCCGAGATTCTTGGGAAGGCTGGTCTCATCCCAGCAGAGACAGCCCTTCCATGGTTCCAGACAGGAGTGATTCCTCCAGCTGGAACATACAACTATTGGGCGGATGGTTACACGCTATTTGTATTGGAGATGGCACTCATGGGATTTGCTGAACACAGAAGATTCCAGGACTGGGCAAAGCCAGGTTCTATGGGTAAACAATACTTTTTGGGGCTAGAGAAAGGCTTGGGAGGATCTGGAGACCCAGCATACCCTGGTGGACCTTTCTTTAACCCTCTCGGGTTCGGAAAAGATGAGAAGTCTATGAAGGAGTTGAAGCTCAAGGAGATTAAGAATGGAAGACTAGCTATGTTGGGTATCTTGGGTTACTTCATTCAAGGTTTGGTAACTGGTGTTGGACCTTACCAAAACCTCCTTGACCATTTGGCTGACCCTGTAAACAACAATGTCTTGACCAGCCTCAAGTTCCACTAAACAAGGAGCAAATCACCCTGTTTTAGCTACCCTGATCTGATATGTAAACATTATGTGCAGATATTATTTTGCATATCATTGTAATCAGCTAAAAAGGACATGTCAACTCAAAAATCTGTTTTTCCTGAGTTTTAGCTGTTAGCTTCCTGCTGCAGTTTCTGCAGCATTCTTTAGGATCATGTGTAAACTCGAATCTCTAAGACAAAAAAAGAGCAAATACTGGATTAAACGTAGCATTAAAAGACATTAAACTAAAATTTGTAGCAGGGAACCATGGATGAAAGCACGAAGGGATGTAACTTTCATGACGAATAGTCAGACTAGTAATAAGTAAACAGCATACTCGCGCAGGCCTCTTAATTATCAGTCTACTATCCTCAGTTGGGTCCAAATCTGACAGGTATTCCATCAAAGGGGGAAAAAAGCAGTCGCTGAACAAAACAGACAAGACAAGGACATCATTTGACATTATAAATCAACAATCATGGAAGAATAATCTGTCTGACCAACCAAACAAATTAACTCAGTGAAGACCTTATTCTATTTCATTTCTTTTTGATGACCAAGAAATCCAAAATGGCTAGTGACGTGCAGTTCGGAGCTCAGTGGATACTGCCCCTCTCCACTCTTCTCAACTTAATATCATGCTTTGTCGAACCCATGACATGCAACTAATCCACCATCAAGTGTTGTTCTCTTACCACTAGACCAAAACACTAGAGCAATGAAGACCTTATTCTCTTACATTACTGGCTATGAAAATTCAAAATGTAACACAAAACCTCTTCAGGGTTAGCTAGCGTATGGACTCATGTTCAGCAGTGCCACCATGAAGACTATAATCAGAAGACTAGAAAGTAGAGGCCTAAAGTACAGTGTCTTAAGTAGTTCTCTCACGATCGTGACATAAGTTGTTCATGTTAAGCAGCATTAGCCAAAGGTTCACTTTCGTTTGATGTTTCAAGCCTGCAAGGTTATAACCAATAATACAGGAGTCAAACAATGCAAAAATTAATTATAAGACAAGGCAAGTAGTGATGGCCTAATGGCATCCCATTTACAGCCTGAATTACCTACTTTAAAGAGCATAATAAACTCTTCCTTCTATCATCTTTTCCTGACATCTTATGACAGAATGTGTAGTAGTAGTACAATAAAGGTTTTGTTACTTCATTTCGGAGTTATTTTATTCGTATAATGCTTGTGCAACATCTCGCCAAAAATGACAAGCATTCAAGAAAAACAGATAATTGGCTTTTATAGATGCTTAGCTTTTGCTTTTACCATTTTTGCTAGCTTTCTAATGACAAATTAGTGTTTGACATGTGTGCAAACTATTTTAAACCATTAGGCAGATATTATGAAGAAAAAAAAAATCCACAAATTATTGTTAAACCCCCATGGCCATCTGCTAGACAGTGGTAAGCTCATATATTGCTTAGTTTCAAGAAATAAACATTGTTTTGCACCAAGATCTTATTGTCGAGATCTCTTTCAAGGTTGGATCTCCTTCTAGGTGAACTGGTTCAACCCATGGACTGCGTGAATGTGCAATTGGAAACAAAATCATTATTTTACTAGAAAGTAAAAGAAGCATGTATTCTAGCTAAGCAGAAGTGAATTATGCAGTTAGTGGTAGGAAAGGAGGAAAGCACTCATCAACAGAAGAAAGAACCCACAACTTTGTGAAGCTTAAATAATATTCCTGCTTGAACTGGCAGGTTGCACAATCATCACATTAAATTCAAGATGGAAATTCAAGGAAGCATATATAACTTTTTCTGAGATAATTTAACCCGGAAACTACAGAATTACAGGTCATAAATAAGTGTAATTACCCCTGAAGTCCTTCGCCAACTTCCACTCTTAGAAAGCTTCCTATCTTAACTGGCGAACCAACATCCTTGGACAGATTGCTTAACAATGTCTGCAAGTTTCTCATAGATGAGTCAACTAGTTAGTTATCTATGTAAACAACATATGAGAAGGCAATACATGTAAGAAACGATGCAAATTAGAAGCTGCAATGTGGTGGAATCTAAAACATGATTTTAGAACCAACTAAAAAAAATAACATCCTCAGAAATCCACAGCAAAAAAGTAATTTGATGTTTATAACAAGCATTTACTTTCTGTCAGGATGGAATAGTCAGACAATTGGCAGGTGGTACCAAGTTATCTTTCTTCCTTCAAGGTGATACGTTAATTTAGACTTGAGCCTTGCACAAATCTCCAAAACATATGTTGATACAGAAATATATATAGATAGGACCCAACACAACATAAAAGATTCAAATTAAACAAGAGATGAGAATATGGCCAAAAGTATGTTTGTAACTTCCAGCCTAGCCACTAACTCCATATGTGCAACAGTAGTTGAGCCAATAAAAGTGGAAGTGCTTACAACTCCTTAATTTTCAAAAGATGGGCACCCAAACCAAATTACACAAACTGGTTTAAGTTTTTAGTTCCACAGATGTAAGAGCCTTGTTGAAATTGTCGAAGGAGCGCTAATGCCCTAAAACGCGATCAGGTTGAGTGTCTCATGTGCTTAAAAAAACAACCAATCAAATACCTGTTCTTTATATAAAAAAAAAGGGGGGTTCATTTATGAGGTCATTGTGTTCTCTGTATATTCATCAAAACAATGTATTAATAGTCAAGAATAAATTCAACTGATAAAGAATCTGGAATAAAAACAAATATGCAGGGACAAGTCAAAGTGATAAGTAACCAACTAAGCATTGCAAAAGGGTGACAAAGAGGACCAACAAGAGCTATCAAAAACCAAGCTTCAAGATCCCATTCGGGGCATAGTTTAGAAGAAGAGCATGTTGATTTAAGAGTAAGAGAAATAAGGAGTCGGTTGGTAGGGTGTATAAGAATAATGCTAATTAGAGTGTATTAGTAATGCTTGTATTAGTAATGTTTGCATTAATTATACATGGATTATTTCTCATGCATTGTTTGGTTTGATTTATTAAAAATAACATGCATTGCATAAAAATATTTATTTACAAAGATACCCTTCACAATTATGGTGGCAAAGATGTAAAAAAAAAATTGAGGGGTAATGGGGTCTTAACCATACTAATGCATGCATTTAAATCCCTTGCATTACTAATACTTAGAAACTCATGGTATTAGTAATAAACACCTTAATACACAATAGAGTGTATAACAAATACTTGCATTAGTTATACGTAGCATGAAAAAGTGTACCAAACAAGGTATTACTCATACACAATTAATACATGCATTATTTTTGCTAATACACGCTACCAAACGACCCCTAAGAGATTGAGGCCTATAACTCTACTGATACCTATTAAAGCTGTGGAGCAGTAGGAGAAAATTATGGATGAACATCCTAGTAAATAAACAGGCAATTTCTGAACTTTAGTATAAGAAAACCAGATATATCTGAGTTCGAAATTAAAACTGTATATTTGCATCTGAATCAAAATTATAAGATGGTTCCTCGACATAACTGACATGCTATTGTATTTTAATTGACTGAAACACAAGTAACAAGTTCGTCAGTGCTTCCTCTGATGCCTTCAATTCATTCTTCTTCAATTTTGTTGTGGTGTTCTTTTTCTGTAGTTGCTCATGCAGTGTTGGTACCAGAAAGATCACCTAAACTTGGATAAACTCCATAAAAAGATGTAACACCCAAAAAATGGACGAGCTCAAAGACGGGAGGAAGACAGGAACTATGCTTTCAGAGGTGTCGGCCAAAAATTATGACATCAGGGATATTTTTAATTCCTCTGCCCAGCTATTATTCAATATAGTAATTTTTATTCTCCTATTTTGTATACATACATAGAGAAACATGCTATTATCTGTCTTCATTCTGCAGTTTTAGTCACTAACGCGTGTATTTAGTTGCATTTTGCACTTGCAGCATCAGCAGACCTTGGCCTTTTTCAATGGCTTTCGCTCATCGCCATAAGATCATGGAGCTGTTTGAGTAAAAAGCTGGTTGTAAAAGGTCAAATCTGATCTTATGTACCCACACTTTCAGTTTGTGGCTATTTTGATTTAGGGACTGCCACCCAACCCCACACGACCAAGATTAATGGTGCATATTTTGTGAAGAGTTATGACAGTCCAACCCATAACTCTAAGGAAGGATATATCTGATCCATTTTCATACCAATCCTAACACCCAAGCCATATCAAAAGCAATTAAAGTAATAGAGCCCCTAAATACAGAGGTGTCACAACTACCTCTAGTCTGGACTTTCACCTTGGTCCTGAATGCACACTAACAAGCATCAATTTATTCCAATATCCGGTATTCAAAAGAGAAGTTTGGACTATGGCGAGAGCGTGACCTTGTGAAAGGAAGTAGAAACAGAAATCTAACAAAATGGCATCCCAACTAAAAGATTACTTTCTTACCTTCACATTCATTGTGTCGTTCACAATAAATTTCTGCTCCATCAAAACTACTTCCTCAAAATACTTGCGCAAACGACCTTCAACCATTTTTTCTATGGCAATCTGAGGCTTCCCAGAACTCTCTGCCTGTAAAGGAAAACATAATAAGTACTTAGAATTTGAATTTAGTCAATTTACAAAACCTTACAAGATGATGAAACATGATGAATGCACGCTTCATAATTGATCAAAAGATAGGGGTTGCTGCTGACGCTGATGAAACATATTGAAGCGGTGGAATAATCTTCTGGGCCCAACAGTTGATTTAGTGCTACTTCTAGTTACCAAACTTCTCGATACATTACATAGCATAGTCTTTGTTTTAAAAATAACAGAAAAAACCTATCTGAGCATTACTAAAGTAAAACAAAAATGACGAATAGCACATATCATATCATTGATTAAATAGAAAGAAACATAACTATTAGATTACAAGATAATAATGCTCCAACCACATTCCACCCCAACCCTCAACCCAAAAAAGGAAAAATAAAAAGAAAAGAAAGAAAGGAACAATGATGTATAACAAACAGTTTTTTTCTGAGCACAAGCATCATAGATCAGATTTTACTGGTCTGTTAATCTTTAATTTCATAAATCCTATATCTTCACATGAACCCATCAGAAACAAGTCATAACTTTGCATTGACAAGTACCTGAGATTTGAGAATCTCGCGTTCATTGCTTAGTGCATCAGAGGAAACATCTTCTTTTGTTAAGAACAATGGCTTTGCAGCAACTACATGCATAGCTAATTCTGATCCAACACGCTGAAGTGCATCTTGTGAGACATTCTTATCTTCTACTTCAAGTGATAAAATTCCGGCAATACGTCCAACACCTGCATATTTTCACAAGCATTAAATCTACTATTACTGCAAATATCCAAAATTCCAGTTCTTTTATGAAGTGATATATTAATAGCAAAAGCATCCAGAAGATGCATAGAGTACAAAATAAAAGAAAATATCAGCTCCTAAGAAGAACGCAAAAAGCCTATCATAATACTAGGGAGTTGATAAGATCCAAAAAATGATCAGGGTTATATGCACATTACCCAAGTCAGAGAGAAAAGGGGTCATTTTTTATCAGGGATGAGGAAGTTTTTCTACTCAAAAGCACTGGTATGCTTCATATCTAATTATTTTTTATAATATTATTTACAAATCTGAATATACAAAAAAAGTAGGTGCAAATTATGCCTTGGATACATCAAGGCATCTCATACGAATTCTACCTGGTTGAGGGCTTGTATGTAGATACGTTGATATCACACCAAGAGATGGAGCAGACATTGCAAATCCCCTTCTTAGTTTGACATTCTCCCCCATCATTGCAGCTACTTCAGTTATTGCATTTTGAACACTTTTTTCTCCACTCAATTTAGGGTGATCAAGGTTCAGCTTCAACTCCTGTAGAAAACAAAGAATTTGAAGGATTCTGATCTTTGATACAGAGGCAGAGCTGCACAAACACAAGAGAATTTGAATTGCAATACGAAAACTAGACAGCTGTAGTTGATCAGGATGCTTCTACATGAAAGCATAAATCAACAGAAAGCAAAACTCCTAACAATGGATATTAAAAGTACTAGCATACTTGTACAAATATCCATCAAAATGTTAAAGTGGATACTCTGAGGTCCTAAAACTAGTGTAAATATATACCATATACGAGAATAGAAAAAGACATGGATTAGCCTCAAGTGGAGAAAAATTATGAAGACCACTTACCTCCAGATGTCCAATAGGAAAAGCAGCAAAAGACTGTTGTGAGCCCTCAAGCAGCAATGCCAATTTTGCCAATGATAAGGCCTATTCATGATGCATATACAAAATAACAACTCCATGAGACAGTATCACATGGGAGGGTAGAGGAATGTCACTACTAAATTTTGCCAAGAGAAACTTATGCAGAGGACAACAACAACTACAATATATCCACCGTGATCCAATAAACGGGGTTCGGAGAGGGTGGGGTGTACGCAGACCTTATCCCTACATTGGGTTGGGTAGAGAGATTGTTTCAGAGAAGACCCTCGGCCCAAATAAAGCGATTTTACAAGTTTGAAAAATACAAGAGTAAAAAGCTATGAAAACTTATTTAGAGGACCATTAATGTAAATACAATCTCCAAAAGCATAAATATGAGGATTGTCTTGCAAAACCCAAGCTTATTGCCTAGCAAAATATGTACTCTCTTTTTGTTTAAATTACATATTATGCGTTTCATCCAAGTTGTGCCACAACTAAAATCCACTTCCCTAAAATGGAGTATCCTTACTACGTATCACAAGTTTAAAACAGTCCCACTTTCATACTTCCCTACATCTAAATAAGGATGACAGCAATCTAGTACTGCACTCGTGGACCCACTTATCATAATAATCCATATTCCAAAATCCAACTTAATAAACTATTCCAAGTTAAAGTTTCCTATAAAAACTGGGTATATTCAAACTTAACATTCAATTTGAATCTGGAAAGTATTTATTATACAATAAGTATCTAGTGCAGCTTTGGTATTTCATGTTCATCCAGATGCAGTAACACCGTTCCATAGAACTCTCTCAAAATTTACGCTTAACCAGAAAAAAAGTACACTAACCAAGTATTGAAAAATTTCATTCCTTGCAACAAAGTCTGTTTCACAGTTTAGTTCAATCACAGCTGCCTTCCTTTCATTCTGTGCCAAGGCAAGCAACCCTTCAGCAGCAGTTCGAGAAGACTTCTTTGATGCAAGAACTATCCCTCTTTTTCTTAGGTCTTTCTGAGCAGCCTCTGCATTGAAGAGATATTATCACTTCATTCTATGCCAAGAATGGCAATGAATAATAGGAAGTTGAGTAAGGAAAAAGTAAATGAGTTGCACACTTGCCGATATCCCAATTGCTAGTGACAAGAGCAGCTTTAACTTCTTTTATGGGAGCACTTGTTCTTTCTCTCAGCAGTTTTATTAAGTTCATCTGCTCAGAAGAGGAAATCTCGGCTGAATATCTCCTAATAGAGACTGCAAATGTTCTAGGCCCATTCCCATGTTTGTGAAAATATCCTCCAGACTCAGCAATGGAATTTCCGTAACGTGTCAAAGTAGAGTAGCCATGTCCACAACATATAGAACTATTTAAACTCTTGTATATGATCGCAATAGGGAGTTTTACACCACGATAAAACACCATCTTCCAGTTAGTGGAATGTGATCTGAAAATTAAGGAACATGGATATCCTCAGGTATGCATGACGATCTTAAAGTGTCTGAAGAACAATTTATTTGTATCCAATAACATAAATACGCACAACAAAGAACACTGAAGTTCAGTTGTTAGAAGATTTACAACTGAGGATTCAGAACTCCATCGAAAAGGCAAATTATATGCAGAAACAGCGGAGAAAGAGGGGAAGAGACCTAAAAGCAAACACAGGTGGGAAGAGAGAAGACTAAGATCCATGGTAAAGTTTGAAGCATAATGTGAATAACTGCAACAATAAGGTAGATCTTTATTGCTGCAGCAGAAGTACATTCTACTTGCATAACCTGAAAATTAGGTTAATTCTGTTTCCTGTACATAGTTATTTAATACAGGATATCCTTCCAATAAGATGAAACAGTTAATTAATCTATGATATTTATTTCATAAAAACTGAAGCACATTTAATAAATTCTGATATTTCCAGCCAAAGTGCTAGGGCACTTTAGTCCATCTTATAGTCACTGAAAAGTGCATTCTCCCTTTGTACTTCTACTTCCAGACCGTGTTATTAAATTGCAATGAATATCTACAGTGAGATCAACATTCCTTGAGCATGAGTAACAACAATGTTTGTTGACCAGGAGGGAATTAAACATACAACTTTTTGATGAGTTAAGAATCTGACATAATTAACAAGATGACGCATGACCTTGCAGGAAAAGATAATTATAACGACATTCGTGACAGTTTAGAGGCCATTAGATAGAAGTGTTTCCTTTGTGATCCAATCATTCTACATCACATAATTACAAGACATGGCAGTGAATTGGAATGTTTCCATTGACCTCATAACACCAAGTGGGAGAGTGCTAGCAATTGGAAATGCTCAAAATTTCAGGAAACCATCCAAGGCAAAAAAAAGAAACTAGGATATCTTTAAGAGGGCAGATCACCTCTGTCAAACTGAACCTAATTTAACTAAATTCTATCTAGAAAAAACATAGCTTTTTTTATGACCGTAGTGTCCAAGCCAGCTTTTTGCCACCTCCCACCAGCAACAAGTAACTCTGTCCATCAAAGCTAAGGCAGATGAGAAGTAATCACCTAGTGTTTTTTGTCTCTGCTAGGATTTAAACGAGAGCTCACACCATTCTCAGCCCAATTCATTGACCACTATGCCACACCTCGGTGTAGAAAAAACATTGTTTAAAAGAGGTAAAAACAAATGCAGGAAAACTGAAAGGCACATAGGACTTAGGAGCACCCCGGGCGTGGAAGTTCCTCAAACACTTAATGTGCTAAAGTTATCTATTCATACACTTGATCAAGTTCATATTATAGCTTATTAACTCCATAAATTCAAAAATAAAAAGAAATGGGTATACACAGACATGTTTAAACAAGTGGAGTAAACTAATTTTGGCTAAAGCACACTTTTTTACTTGCATTTTGGAAAAAATTCTAAACAAATTAAATCCACCAATTCTTTCAACTCATTTTCTAGTTAACAAATATGAATCCAAACCACTACAACGTAATTTAATGAACTAAACGAACGAATTCTCATTGCTTGCGGAAGATTCGGTATTTGCAGCGAACAGTGAATTGAAGGCTGTTTGTGTGAATTGGTAAAAGTTTGGTTCTAAGAAGGTTACCTGTTATGCTAATCAGGAGGAAATTCGGCCGGAGATCAGTCGCCGCCGGTAACTGAGTTCGTCCTGGTGGCTAGCTGGCTGCTACTAGTGCTCTTCTGTGGGTTTTAAGGGTTTACCTTCTTTTTTTCTTTAGACTGATGACTAAAAGGGGTAAATATGTCTCCGTAAATTTTGCGATTTAGAATTAATATATCATTTGTTAAGAAAAAAATGTTATAGGTATATATTTATCGTCTAACAAATGGAGCATAGTTATCTTTTCGTTAATTGAACTTTTTTAAAATTAATTTTTTTCAAAGGTATTAGTAACTTTAAAATGTTACTTTATTTATATATTTAACTTTTTCATATTCATTCCAACTAAAAAAGAAAAGAAAAGTAAGTGAGGTGATTTGTAAAGCCATATGATTTTGTGGGTTTAGCATTTTGGGCTAAGCCCAATTTTGTAAGTAACGTTATTTAATAAAAATCTTGACCCTTTGGTCCTTTTAATAAAAAATTTAAAAAAAAAAAAAAAAGCCATATGATTTTTTTGAAATTAAAGAAAGAAAATTAATTTAATTTGTATGAGTTTATTGATGAAAAAGATAAATATATTTTATTTATTAGACGACGAGGATAAATATACTTTGTTAATATGTATCATCCTTTTGACAAGGGTATATTTACCCCTTTCCCCTTTATTTTAATTCATTTTGGATAGTTATTCTCCATTTTATTATTTGTATTTTGTGTGTCAATTCAAATATAAATTTATTTTGATTGTTATTTATATTTAATTAAATCATATGTTAAATTGATCATTACGTAATGAATTTTTATTTTGTGTAACGATTAATTGGATATGGTCGTATTATTACCTCTTTTTTTCCTCATTTTTTTCTAATTTATGTGTCTTTTATACTACCTTTGATTTTCTTAAAAAAATATTGATGTATAACATTATATAACAACGAAAAACAATATAATTTATTCAATCTTATATTTATCAAAATAATACAGTATAATATAATTCAACACAATAGAATATAACTGAATACGTTATAAAACAATAGTATCAACCAAACATAAATTGTTTTGCACGAAAGACTCAACACTCTAATGAAATTTAGTCTTAATAGAATCATAATGACACTTTAAAAAAGGATTTTACTATTAAGATATTAATCGACAACTAAAAATATTAAAATTCCATAAAATATTAAAGATCCAAAGAAACAAATCTAAGAAAATAAAATTCAAACTTCCATAAACTTCCTTATCAAAAGGTCCTCTCGAATTGCAAAACCAAAGAAACGCACATTGTGCTATAAACTATAGTACTATCACAAATTAAATATCTTGCTTTATATCCAGTTCAGAAGTTCTTCCATAAAAACGTTATCTGGAGAAATATGGGCTTCCACCATCTCCTCCTCGGTTGGAAGCTGAGGGACTATCACATCGTCATCAGCCTTCCATCCATCAACATTTTTCAACTGCTCCTACATTTAATGATACGATCACTAGGGACTATCAAGTGACAAAATTAACTCATAAAATATGATCCACGTAATTCATTAAAGTTTGGTTAATCAGTAACATTCTAAAATCAATTCAGTTCGTCCATTTGACACCATTAATATATCGATAGTAGAAAGAATTTTTATATTTGTTGCAACAGATAATCAACCTTGTTTCAAGATCACTGACATATTTGGTCAACTTCCCAAAAAAAGTGCTTCCTTTTAAAAAAAATATATATATATTTTAAATGATGATGATCTTTGAGAAATATTTTGGTGAAGGAACAAATAATTAACTAATAGCAGAAACTGAAAAAAGTAGTTTCTCCCAAGTTTAAAAAGTAAATGTTTTTTTTCTTTAGGTGAAAATTGCTCATATCAGAAATTTGTAATTACTGAATTAAAATTTAGAAGTAACTTTCTTTAATTTTTCATAATTTAACTCATAAAAGTAATTTTTAATCAGACGCAAACAACTAGCAAAAGTTATTTTTAATTAATTTTAATCAAATACAAATTACTAATTTCGAATGGCTAGGTTGATCAAATAGGTTCAATTTTTCTTACAATAAAAATATTTAAAAAGTAATATCCTATGAAGGATGTGATAATGTAAAAGTACTCAATATATACAAACTAAATTTTTTTAAAGTCATTTATTCTCCATTCCTTGAAAAATAATAATCAAGAAGTGTGCAAGGAACTTACTTGAACATCTTGGATGAGTTCCTTCTTAGATGTTGCCTTACCTATTTTCACAAAAATATAAAAGAGTAGATTATTTTTTAAATTTTATCATCTTAAATATGATATATATGTGGATATTAAAATTAACGAATTACTAAATATAAAAGTGATAATTAAATAAACTAAAACTAAATAAAATGCATAAATAAAACATATAAAATATATACTTATACGTTTTCTTCCTCCAACGTCATTTGGATTGAGCTTAGCTCTATAGTTCTGCAAAAAATCAATAACATATTTTAAGTATATATCATATTAAATTATTATTAAGGATATCAAATAGACAGATTGAAATATAATAAATGTACAAATTAAAATAGATTATATTACTAAATGTACAAAATATTAATCCGTCTTAATTAATCGATGATTATAAATAAAGAAGAATTATACAAAAACCTGTAAGTGATTCTTAATTTGATAGCGAGATATTCCCATATGTTCCATTTCCCTCAAAATATGCCTTGGCCTAACAGCTGCAAACAAATTAAAATTTGTAAAAAGAGTACCACTAATTAAGAACAATTCAATAGATGATTTAGATCTACTTTGATATAATTTAAAAAAATGAGATCATGAAATAAATAAAAGTTTGTTTTTGTTGAATTAAAAAAAAAGAAAAACCTGAGTACTTGTCTTTAATTTCATCCAAATATTTTTTTTTTAAAAAGAGTGAAAGAAAAATCGATCTACATGCTAGTTACTAGAGACATGCAATCATCAAGTGTTGTGGTGAGATATGAATAAAATTCTAGGAATTTGAATTTGAACTTTAAAAATAAAATAAAAAATTGCACGGTAGGTTTTTCTCTTTAATAGATTTTATGTGGTGCAAATTTTAAAAAAAGACAGACGAACACACTTTTATATTTTATAAAGAAAACAAAAAATTTGAGCATAAATAAATAATAATGTGACATAGAAAGGGTAAAGTTTCTGCTAACCCCAAGGTCCGCCATATTTATGAACAACATCAACAAACTTTCGATGCAACTCATCAGTCCAAAGCATGCGAGGTGGTTTAACTCGCGAAGCCGACCCAACATTGTTAGGCTGCTGGCCAACTTCTTGTTGAACTTGATGAACCACATTAAATTTTAAAGCATTGGGATTGAATATAAAAGGATCATAGTAATTAACATTATTATTATTATTATTATTAATTGTGTTCAATCCACCAAAAAGTCTCATCGGTCCAGGGTAAGGGGGAGGGGGAAACATTTTCACGGAGCTAGAGAAAAGAATGTAAAGAATACTTAGGCTTTGCAAATGTGGGGTATTTTGGAGAAGCCTACTGACCGCCTTTTATAGGTGAATTTCAACTAAAGAAATGACCATTTTTAGATTCCCACTATAGACTATGGTAAGAAAACAAAAATAAAATGTAAGTATTTGGATTTAGTGTAACTACTTACCATCATTAGTCTACAAGAAGATTCGATTAATCTAATTTAAAATTTTACATACACAATTTGAAATATCTTTTTATGCACCTATTATTATTATTATTCTAATCTTTATCTGTAACATCTCATAAATCTAACTAGGACGGTACAAAAGGAAAAATGGGAGAACCATTGAGGGGTGAAGACATGTACAAGACTACGACCCGTCACCACAATCGTGGTTCATACTTGGCAAAATGTGGAGGACCACGGACCCTTCACGGGCTGTGGAACTTCACACGAGCCGTCAGGTTGCCCGTCAAAGTGACCAGGAGCCACCCAAGGCCACTATGAGGAACCACAACCACTAGGCGGTCCGTGGAACCCCATACGGGTCGTTAAGTGGTCCGTGAAAGTCACCCCATAACCACCCTAGTTCCTGTGAGGAACCACGGTCGTCTCTACGGCCCGTGGTGTTTCAAACGGTCCGTGAAGTGGACCGTGGAGGGAATATGTCAGCCTTTAAGTTTTGGGTCAACTTCAAACGGTCATACCTTTTATCACAAAATGAATTAGGCGACCCATGACCAATCAAATTAAAGATAATTGAGTCATCTTTCCAACGTCACTGAGTTTGCTAAAATCCAAGCTCGGAGTAAAAAGTTACGCTCGTTTCAGTAAAGCCCTGTTGGGTAGGGCCACAAACCACGACCCAGTTGACAGGCAATGGTTCAAATGACGGTCCGTCAATCCTACCGTGAATGGCACTTCGTCAGTTTTAAGTCAGGGTTGTTTTGGTCTTTTTCCCTATGCATTGGGCACTTAAGCTATGTCGTTTGATGCCTAAACTACGTCATTTTACTCGATCTAAGCCTAATAATCTAGTCAGAATCACCCCCCAAAAGCCCCGTTCTCCTAAAATCACCCGGCTTAGAGTGAAAAGAAGAGAAAGATGTGACCAACTCTCTCAAGAACAAGCAAAAAACGTTCTTCAAAGCTCAACCCCGAAATCCAAAGAATTTATTTCACTAGTGGGTTCCTTTCACCCATTAGGTTCCTAGAATTGAGTTAGTTCTTTAGATTCTCATAAACTGTTTAGACATAGGGTTTCTAGATTTTCAAGATTTATTGTGATTATGGTTCCTTTATTCTAAATAGCTTGTTTCTTGATAATTTAGTATAATTCCTTGCATAGAACTCAGAACCCTAGATTGTGTAAATTTATCCTAGTTCATGAATTATACTTGCTAGGCCAGTCAGACAGAAATTCATGCTTCAAATTTTGAATGTCATGTTCTCAACATATAAATGTTGCATCCTAAGTTAGCATGTTAGTAATTTGAGCTATTCAGTATTTAGTGCATTTTAGCTTTATGAATATTCAGTTGGGAGTAGACTTAGCACCGAGTTGGACTAGGGTTAGGCATACCCTCAAAGTCCCACAACTACGTGCCCGCGTAAGTTTATAAGTCCCCTCTGTTGGGCATCAGTTTTAGTGATCATGCCACAGTCATGTCTCTATACCCCTAGCAAGGTATATTAGGTCCTCTCGATAAGGCGTATACATCGGACTCCACGTTTAGCTCACGGGTTTATGTCGGTTAATAGTAGCTCCCACAGTTAGACTCTTAGTGCATTGACCAAATTTTTAGCATTTACTTCAGTAATCAGTTCAACATGTTATCTTCATGATTAGTACTTGGTCATTGCATTCAGTTTAGTTTTTTAGTTATACTTCAGTATCTATATCCTTGTTCAGATTATATCATTACTCAGTTATGCATTGTTCAGCTTATATAGTTTGTTCATTAGCATATCTATATCATGCATGCTCAGTACATTCCTAGTACTGACACATACTTTGCGCTACATCATTTCATGATGTAGGTTCATGCACTAAGCATCCAGATCACGCTTAGTTCGATCCTCAGTCCGACTTCAGCACCTTTAGTGGTGAATCCTCATACTTCGAGGACAATATACATGTTTTACATTTCAGTCTTTATTTTCAGTTTTCCATTTTGTTAGAGTTAGCTGGGGGCATGTCCCAGTACCTCAACTAAGTTAGAGGCTTTTCAGACATAGTAGTGGATTTAGCTAGAGTTGTTAAGTGTTAGGTCAACATTAAACTTTTATTTTGTTTTATGTTCAGACTAATTGGGGTTTTCCCCACTTTTGGATATCCACTGTTTTAGCTTCCGCATTGTACATGTTTTACTTAGTTATTCTCAGAATGCTTATATGTCAGACTCAGGGTTAACTTGGGGTCACTCGTGATCCTAGGTACCGTATTACATCTTGGGAATAACTTCGGAGCGTGACATTATCTATACATAATGTTACAACACAAATAATTGACCTGGACTGAGACATGAAGAGACAATTACCCTGGGCGTACCCATTTTAATAACTTGAGAAAGCAAACAATAATAAGAATAATCCATAGCATAAATATGAAATATTGTTACAAAACATAAAAATAGAAAATAATACAATATATATATATATATGTGGCGCCACCACAAATCAGGATTCCCTTTTAATTTATTTATTTCCAAAACTAGCCTTTCCCTTTCATGAAAAGTTGTGACTTTTATGAAAAGTTATGATTTTTATGAAAAGTTGTGACTTTTATGAAGAGTTGCGACTTTTATAAAAAGTTGTGACTTTAATGAAAAGTTATGACATTTCCAAAGGTTTGTGACATTTCCGAAGGGTTGTAACTTTTCTAAAGAGTTGTGACCTTTCCGATAAGGCACAATAAGCATTTATTCACACTACCCTTTGTTGTCTATAAAAAGAGGGATTTCCTCTCATTTTAAAACAAACTGTGCATTTGGTGGGCTCGATTTTTTCTTTTCTGTTTCATTCTATTGTTACAGATCCTGGTATGTTTTTTACAGTCATTAATTTATGCTTATGTTATTAATTGTTGTTTTTGAATACATGTTTTAAACTTTGTTTTTTATGTTTCAGCAACGTTGTTGTTATAAGTATTTGTTAGTACAGATTAAATGACACACGATAATTGAGTATCCATGCAAGTTTTCTCTACTGAATTTGTTGAATGTACAATAAAAAAAAAATCCTTAAAGATCTATACTAACATCTCTCGAAGACAAAATTCAAATTTGGTATGCCATTGTAAGGACATAAAGACCTTAAAATGTTATCGCACCTTGATGTGCGAAGTGAACCAGGAAAAGAAGACAAAAATTAATAAATTTTTGACATGGGTTCAAGGATAAATTATAAAATCAAGTTAAAGATGATTGATTGAAGGATAAATGATAAGATCGATGTTATAATTATCATTTTCCATTACATTATTAATGTTTGTTACTATGTAATCTTGTATGTAAGATAATATTGTGTTTTAATTTTAATGACCGATAGTTTTATATATTATTTTATAAAATTCGTGATATTAAATTTTAACATAATTGTATTGTCAAGGAGCATCTAAGCTTACATAAACTGGTTACATGTAATTGTAATTTCACCATCAGTATCAATGGTGTCGTGGCGGAGCCGCCTTATAGTTAGGGGTTCATTCGAACGCTCTTCGACATAAAATTATATTATTTATACACGGTTAAAATATTTTATTAGATATATATAGTAGATGTCGAACCCCCTTCGACTACTTCGTATGTCTATTTTCAGACTTTGACCCCCTTATTGAAAATCCTATCTCCGTCACTTTATGGTGTGTACAGTCTACATTTCTTTTATTTAAAAATAATGTCAAGTAGCACTCCACATGAAAAAATAATTTCACCCTAGCATAACTTAAGTTTTCATTTCTTCAACTTTATGACGAATCAAACTACGTCACATAAATTGAAACAAATATTTATTTTATATACACACATAGAGAAGTCGAGATCCGTTTGTAGATGTTTCTAGTTAGTGAAATTTTACCTTCTTGTCCCATTTTGGAATAGTTATTTATCTGGCTATTTATGAACCTTTTAAATAAATGTCTAAGGATCTCTTTAAGCAAATTGATAATTTTATGTGAAAATAATATATCACATAGTAAAATATTATAAGTTATTATAGACGTTAAATGATAGTATAATGCTTTCATATGGAAAATTAGGAAGGTTTTCACTATATTAGTGAGAATTTGTTTCAAACCATGTATTTTTTCAGTGAGAAATAACTGAGATAATCATGTATTATAACACAATTTTTTTATTAATTCGCGGTAGGAGAACATTTGTTTCTAGTAGTAAGAAAACCAAACAAATTGCTTTATTTCATTACATTTTTTGATATATTTTCCACTTCTATGCCACCATATGTTTTCTCTTGCAATTAATCCACCATCAACATTCATTTCAAAGTTCATTTCAGATCAACCATATATATGTTTGGATGTCTTTGCTACCAAAAAAAAAAAAAAAAACTTTAGTGAGTATTTTTCATAACTCAGAACGATCATTCAAAAAATTAACTCGCGAAAAAAATTATAGTCATGTGCTTTAGAGTGATATGAAATTCGATTAATCGGTAGAATAAAACAATACTACATATCCATTGATCAATGATTAAGTGCGCAAGAAAAAAACACACACACACACACACAAAAATGTACATTAATCTAAGTAACAATAAAATTGTAAAATCCAAAACTTTATCATACAAAAAAATCAACTTAATTACAATTTGAAACAATCCCTTAATTCATGGTTTTCTTCCATATCGATGATAATATGAAACGCCGATAGAAATTACAGAAACAACGATTGATGTAGTCATCACCAACCACTCTACGTTTACACCAAAATATCGACTATTAGAAATCACGTTTTCTTGAATCTCCAATTTTTTCTCCAATTCATCAACTTTTATGAGCATTTCTCTAACCCTCTCTATCAACTCATCCTTCGCCGCATCAATTACATCTTTCTCCTTTTTCCAATCGTCGTTTAGATCCTCAAGTTTCTGCTTTAGGTCCCGAATTTCATTTTCCTTGAGTTCTAATAGTACTCTTTGGTGATTTCCACTTACTTCCAACTTCTCAATTTTCCTCAATAACAAATGTATTTCGCGCTCCAATGAGGCTACCTTCTCATTCAAATTATTAATTTCATCCGCCATAGTTTAAAATTTAAAATGAAAAAGAAGTAAGAAAATAAATTGTATTTGGTACTTATATATATAGTGATGAAATGTAAAATTTTAATTGAAGAATATAATCGTTGCGTCTGTTGGAGAAACCTGGCGGCTTTTCAACTGTCACAAAAGGGTACATTATTCAAAATTCAAATATATCGTGGAATTATTTAAAATGAGTTAGTTTGATCATTCGTTATGTGTTTTTGCTCAAATATGTGTTCAAAAATATTCTTTTTACTAACGGTTGCTTCAAACTTTTAAAAAAAATTATCCAATTTTTTTTTTTTGAAGTATGATAGTTTTGCCCTTCATTTGAAGTACGGGAGAAATGTTTTTAGTTGTAATTAAAGACTTGAACAAGAAACTTAATTATATTGGAGATTATGAGATTTATTTAATTATTTTATATGATGTATATTTGTTTTTTATAGGGAAAAGGCTCAAATATGTCACTTTGACAAAAGGCATATCTATGTCATTCGTTAAAAGTTTGGCTCATCTATGTCATTTTTGTTTGAGAAAAGACTCATATGTGCCATGACAAAAGGCTCGTCTATGCTATTTCCGTTTGGAGATTATGAAATGTTTTTTTTCTCAGTATTTGATAACGAAAACAATAGTCAAAATGCACACATAATGTGTTAGAAACAACTTACATTTGTCATTCTTTAATAGAATTGAACCTCAATTGTCCTTAACTTTAAGATTTTATGAGCGGATACACGTTGTTAAAAAAAAAAAACTTTTAAACTTCGAAAAGTATCACATAAATTCAGATAAAGAAAGTAATAGACACACAAGGAGAAGTAGAAATCTGTCTATACATGTAGTTGGTCCATGAATTTTTGCCATTTTTCCATTCTGGGATAGTCGTTTAGCAAATGACCTGACACTATTCTATATACTCTCTCAAATGTGGGGCTGATTTATTTTGCTATAGGGGTCATCTCCTGTCATCCCTTACCTATGGTTTAGGAAAGGAATTGATCGGAATGATTGTAACGACCCTTTATATATGTAGCTGGTCCATGAAATTTTGCCCTTTTTCCATTCTGAGATAGTCGTTTAGCAAATGATCCTATATTATTTCTTTCAAATGTATACACCTTTTAGAAAACTGGTTTAAGATTCCTTTAAACAAACTAAAATTTTTATGAGAAAACTTCAAATCATAGGCTAAATTTTGCAAGTTATTACAGATCGTAAACGATAATCTAATATTTTGTCACTAAAGTAAAACACAATATATGACTTCAAACTTTCATAAATACAACAAAAGCAACAGTACACACATTGCACAAACACAAATCCATAATGATTTAAGTTCAATAAAAACGCAATTACATATCCATTCAATAATTTAGTTCAATAAAATGTCACTCCTATCGGAGTAATAATAATAACATAATTAAAAATACTCAAGCACATCAATCCTCTACTTTTACACCAGAAGATCCACCAACTTGTTCCTTCTCACCAACAACTTTCTGGGAAATCGCGTCCTCCATACTCTTCAACTTGTTCTCCAATTCCGAGATTTTATTAAGCAACTCTTTAACCCTACCTTTTCGCCAACTCATACTTCGCCATGCAAAAAAATCCTGCCTGTTTTTCCACCTTTTCTCTTGCTCCTCAAGTTTCTGCTTTAGGGCCCTAATTTCCGTTTCCTTGACTTCTATTTCAACTTTTTGAGTCGCTTCTAAATTTTCAACTTTCCTCAATAGCAAATCATTTTCGCGCTCCAATGAAACAATTTTCTCAATTGGATCAAACTCCTTGTTCAGATCAATCTCTCTTTTCTCGTTCACATCAATTTCCATCTTCTGATCCGCCATACTATAATTTTTAACCTGAAAATATCATTCGATAAATTTTCAATTATTACAATGCAACTTCGAATAACCATGTACAAATTGTAAATTACTACAATGCAAGTTGTTACTCATCACAATATCGACAGTAATTAAAATGATCACAATTCACAATACTAATTGCATTATTACAAATTAACAGAGTTTTTTTTTTTTTTATAATTACGATTCCAGTTTCGTATTTAAAATTTGAGTACTGGCTATTGTTTTATGGAAAATCATAAATTTTTCAAATAATTTTTTGGAGGGAGAAATTATTAACCTTTGTATTTCGTGGAGTGAATTGTTGAGGAATAAAGAATGAAAGAAAAATATTTAATTTTGTATTTGTAGTGAAATGAAGAAACGATGTGTCTATTGGAACAATGGCGGCATTTTTAATTGTTCGTACCGTTGCACTCTTTTATATTTTTCAGAAATACCGGTTCAAGTTTTTATTATTTATTTTGTTTTTCAATTATGTTAAAAAAAAAATAAAGAGGGGAATGAATTTATGATAACTTGGAGTTGCTGATTAATGTTCTTTTTAAAGTGAAAATACTCAAATGTATCATCAAATTTTGTGAAACGACTTATCTATGTCATTCGTGAAAAATTTGATTCGAGGATGGAAACATGTTATGAATCTTTAATTGAACTCGAGGATAGAAATTCAAGATTGCTATAGAACTAAATAGAAGAAGTTTTTAAACCTGATGGGAACAAATTTTAAAGTAAATTATTTGTAAATATAAATAAAATTGTGGCAATCTTTTAAATCATTAATTACTTAATTGCCGTGATTATCGTCGCAAATTTCCCTAATTCTCATAGATGATTATTTAAGTGTGTATGAATATGACGATTAAACAAATTAAAGTGTATGTCAAAGAATGTGATAATTCCTTTAATTAAGGAAGAATTTATACTTAAAATTTTGTATGTGTTGAGTAATATTAGAACAAGACAAATTAAATGTGATTAAACGGATATAAAATTGAGGCTATATAATCGCATAGAGGAAGCTCCAATATTTTTATGGATATACTTCAAGTTTCGTTTTTGAGTTTCATCAAATCTATAGAGTTCAGTTTCAGTTAGTTCATACCTATATAAAAAGGTAATATATTCTGATCCCTTGAAAAATTATCTTAAAAATTTCATAATTCACGGAATATTCACAAAAGATTAAGGTGTGACCTAACTCTTCTTGTACGTCAATCAAATAGTTGAAGAAGATCAGATGTGACCGAACTCCTTTAGACAATCAAATATTTCAAGAAAATTCACAAAATCACTTCATACAACTCAAATAAATCTTAAGGAGGTCCACATCATCCTAATTCAAAAAATACGTAAATCTTAGAAGAGAAGAATTAAGCAAAAATAATATTTGTACTCACAATTTTAATGTTTAAAATCATCTTTTAAATATATTTTATCATTGCAGTATATTTTATGTATTTAAGAAAAAATATTGCAAACACCTCTTCCAATAAAATATTGACTTTCAAAAGTTTTTGGCCAAACAAGCTATTTGACTATTCAAATTTTTTTTAACTTTAATTAGTTCTATTCCATTTTACTGTCCACGAGAAGTGTAATTCTCATTAAACTCACATTTAAAAAAATACTTTTACACACTTGGAAAAAATATCTAGTATTATTAAATACCAATTTGCTAGGTAACGACAAAGACATCAAAATCCTATATATTCAACTCTACCTAATGAAAGGAACATTATTCAATTTAAATATTGTTGTTATTTGGAAATTTACTTACAATATCATTTAAATCTTTTCACATGACTTCTATGATTTGTTATTACACTAAAGATAATTTTTGAAGTGTTTAATTTTAACCATATTATATGGAAGATGATATATGTAGCTAAACCAAAATCATTTTTATAGCTAGGTTGGTCAAATTTTTGAGTAATCGAAAGTACTTTTTAAAAGAAATTTAAAAGTGCTTATTTTAGATAATTAGGTGTTCCGCTAAGTATTTTTAAGTAGCTATAGAAATTACTTTTCAGAAGTTAAAAAAGTTCTTTTTCACTCACTATTGAAATCTTGACCAAACATAAATTACCGTTCTAATTATGTTGCAAATGACAAATGTGTTTTTCAAATTCAATAGTCAAACACAATATATAAATTTCCACTATTTTAAAAAAAAAATTGAAATATACTTCTGACAAAACATGCTTTTCAAAATAAATAATTTTTGAAAATTTGGCCAAATAGATACACATAAAAACTTATGATGAGTACCCTCAAAATCATTTTTTCTTCAACAAGGACCATCCATTTGCTATTACCTATCAAGCTACATACTCTTTTTTTTTTCTCTCTCTCCAAAACATTTCTCATCTCTCAAGATTATCATTTCTTTTTCTTATTGCACAAAACTATAGTGTTAGTGTAATTTAAGAATTTGAAATAATATTTTTCTCCAATATGTCTGATAACACTTTTTATCATGATTACATGGGAATTGGTGGAGGGATCAATAATACATTTCCTTTTTTTGGTGAAAATCCTTCAAATTATAATGACCAACCAATAATTCCAAATATTCAAAATCCAAATCATCAACAATTTGTTCCTTCTTCTTACATGACTCTTACTGAGTGTTTACATGGCTCTATGGACTACAACACTCTATCAAATGCTTTTGGCATGTCTTGTTCATCATCCTCTGAAGTTGTTCGTCCACATATCGATAATCAAGACTCTACTAGAAAAAGTAGTGTCTCTGCTACTATAGAACCCGTTTTAGATTTGCCTCTGGGAGATAAAACAAGCATTGAAATTTCACCAACGCCAAATTCTTCGATATCTTCTACTTCTAATGAGGCTGGAGGGCAAGAAGATTCTTCCAAAATCAAGAAACATGTTCAAGAAAAAGGGGTTCAACAAGAAGGAGAAGACAAGTCTAAGAAAGAGTAAGTCATTTTTAATTCATTTGCTCACACATAATCATTAGTAGAGGTGGATCAAAATAGTTCAGACTTTGTATATGTGTTGAAAGATCCACTAAATTAATAATAAAAATAGATTTCGATTTCGATAGATCAAAGAGTTGTGGTTGAATTCCGATCTAAAATCTAAAAAATTCAAATCTTAAATCTGCTTCTCATCATAACAACAATTTCTTCTCAGAAATGATTCTTTATTATTCAAAGATTAGGTTATATATATATTATATATAATTGGATTAATAATATATGATAATCATAGTTTCTAGGTTGATTATTCATTAACTAGACTTTTTATTATTATCCAAGATTCTTTCACATATTTAGAAATTAATATTTTGACCATATCCTCCTCCTTTTATTTGTTTTATAGTTTTAGAAACCCTAATTCTTTTTTCTTACGACAATAACATACTCAATGTATAACCTCATTAGTAGGATCTAGAGACAGTGGAGTGTACGAAACCTTGGATTCCTGTCTTGTGAAGATAGAAAAATTGTGCAGGTATATAAGTTGATGATTATATTATTTCAGGTGCAAAGAAAAAAAGAAAGGTGAAAAAAAGGTAAAAGAACCAAGATTTGCCTTCATGACAAAGAGTGAGATTGATAATCTTGAAGATGGTTATCGATGGAGAAAATATGGACAAAAGGCAGTGAAAAACAGCCCTTTCCCCAGGTAAAATATTAATTTGTGTCTTTAATTTCATTCAATTAAATTAAATTAATCTAATCTCAACTTATCTAAGTAAAATTTAAGACTACAACATATCAAACCTTATTTTATATATAAATCATTAGATATTGTCATTTTTCACTAAAGATCTTAGATCTGATCCGTCTTTAAGAAAATTCTTGATAGAAAACGTTGTCCCCTTCAGTACGTAGCCACTAGGATGCGGCTACCGCATGCCAAATGGAAAAGTTAGTCAAGAGAGAAAGAGAACTAGCTAGTCATACATCCTCCACCTTTTTCTTTTGTTCCTTATCCCTTATATTAAAATACATTTTTTTTTACTTGTTATCACGAATAATTTATATTTTTCTTTCAATATTATCCTTATCATTAATACTATATAGAGTACTAGTAGTCAAACTTAAAATTTTAAAGTATTAATATAATTACCTTAATAAATAGTTTCTTAAGGAAATTGTTATGTAAACGAGGGACAATTTAAAAAAAAGGGGGGGGGGGGAGGGAGGGGTAATATTTAACGAGGACGTACATAAAGCAGAGACACAATTCATAAACATGGGCAAAATTGAAATTTAAAGTTTATGTGTTGTGAAACTTATATTGAACTCATAGCTCGTTTGATTACTAGAGTTCACAATTTAATTAAATATTTAATGAATTTTGTAAAACAAATACATAATCTAAGCAAACACTAGTTTGTCTGAAATAGACCCCCCCCCCCCCTCATATGTTTCACAAAATCCCACTTATCGAGTCATTTAAACTTACTATAGTCGAAAAATATTCTAATTAACTTTTTGAAAATGGACTTTGTAGGAACTATTATAGATGCACAACTCAAAAGTGCAATGTGAAGAAACGTGTGGAAAGGTCATATGAAGATTCATCAATTGTGATAACAACATATGAAGGCATACACAATCATCATTGTCCAGCAACTCTTAGGGGAAATTCATCCTTTTTATCTTCCTCACATTTTATGCCTAATTTTCCTCCACAATTATTTTCCCAAATGCTAAATATTCCACCTACCAACCAAAATCTCCTCATTACTTCTGCGGCCTATGATAATAATAATAATAATAACAATTATTATTACCAACAACAACATCAAGGTTCAGAATATAGCCTATTTGGTGGAGGCACAAATAATGATGCATCATGGATCCAAAAACAAGAACCATCTTAGCTCACTACAAGGTTTTCGTGGCGATTGGCTCACAAAGGTCGCGACTAAAGGTGGTACTTTTAGTTTAGTCGCCACAGAAAGTTAACAATCGCACATCTTGCAAGGACACAAATTAGATTCTCAATTGAATGTTTTAATCTGAAGCATTCAATGAGAATCAAAATTGACTTAGTCGGATCTTGTCAGAAATATTATCTTCTCTAGTGGCGACTATATACCTTATCCGCCACGAATTTTGTACAAGTTTCTTGTAGCATTGACTATTTTTATATATACCTGGTTGAATTTAATTTGGATTTCATGGTGATTGATTCATATATGTTCCCGACAAAAGGTGATAGTTTTAGTGGCGATTCTCATGGTTGCCACAAAAAGTAACATTATAGTGGCGACTACTTTTAGTCTACCATGAATTTGTATGATTTCACCTTGTGCTGGACCAATGCTACGAGCTTTCGGAATCCAATGGAATCTTCGTAAAGTTGATCATTATGAGTGTTACGATTCATTCGATTGGCAGGTCCAATCGATTCATAGCCTCTCGAACACAACCCATAGTCATGCAAGGATTGGTGATTGAGAATCCATACAGAGTTTTATGAAATATTTTAGAGATCAAGGAACAAATGCTTTCTTCAGGAAAAATAAATAAATAGTGTAGACAGTTTTTTTCTTGTTGCATTTAATCTGGTTTTTGTGGCGATTAACTCTCTTAAAGATCGCGATAATGTAAAATGTGATAGTTTTAATGACGATTGTAATTGTTGCCACAGAAAATAACATTTTAGTGACGACTATACTTAATTAATCTGCCATGAATATGTATGAATTTGTCTTTTTCTTCTCAATTTTTTTTTCATTTTCTTATAGTACCAACAAATAATGCAATAGTTGTTATTGGAATCATTCTCTAACGTTTGAAACATGTATTGTTTGGGTCATCTTTTTTACTATTTGAAATTTGACCTTTATGAATTTTAGTTTTAAGACATCAACTTAAAGTATTAAACTAAATTTTGATTTTTTAAAAAAGTATTTGCTAAAGTTCTTAATAAAATTTTAAGTTAAGATTATTAAGTTCTATCAAACTTATGATAATTATACCTATAGCTTAACTATTTATGTAACCAAATCACTCATAATTAAACTAATTCTAACTCATAAGGAACTATCATTGATAGGTTTGATAGCCTGATAAAACTGATATTATAATTTATCGATTGTTACAAATTACTTTCTCGATATAAATTTATATGACACTATTTAATTAATAAAACTTGCGATCCGAAAGAATCTTTAGATCATTATATGACTATAAATTATTTTATTTCGCAAACTAAAATAGAAATATCTCAGATATGTCAGTCGTACAAAAGGGGTAAAATATATTAATATTATAATGATAATGGCTTGGAGATTGACTATAGAGTACATGCAATTAATGCTTTAAGCATGACATTTTTGACATTATTTTTTGGAGTGAAATGGGAATAGTGAAAGTCAAAAGAGAGCAGGTTATTGTTAGGTTGGGAAAGCACTAGTAGCAGCAGCTAAGAATATAAATTGACATAGACTTCTCCCTAACAAAATTTAGATTATTTCAACTTCATCTCTCGTGACGGAATCAGAAATTTTACGAAAAATATTTAAATTTAAATTTAATAATTTTTGGGTCATATTTTAAATATGTTGATCAGATAGCCACAAAAGTCTTTTGGGATGACTTTTCTCTTAACAACATTTGATATCTTGATAGAAAATAGTAAATATTTGAAAATAAAAACCTTCCAATTTCAAATCTTATTCAAAGGAATCTTGTATTTTCTATACCATGTTCATATCTTATAGAAACTTATGTTTTAACATATTTTTAGTGATTTTATTCCCATAAATTTGTTTTATTATTAATTTAATAATAAGGTGAAATTAAAATAGTTGAGCTTGTTAGAATATTAAGTATGAGTATAATTATATTTATAATAGAAATCCACTTTTACTTGTTTATATTTGACTTGATATATATATATATATATATATATTTATTTATTTATTTATTTTTAAAATAATAATTTTATTATATTTTTCTTATTATTATATTTATAAGTCATCCACTCATTGAAAAAATTAATATTAATAAAAATAAAATAATAAAATATATCTTAATTTTTTAAACTGAATAAATAATAAAATGAATATAAACGTGAATATAGGAATAGAAGGGCCATTAATCATTAGCATTGAAATACTGACTCTTCCTTTTATGTACGATAAAGTCACGATTAGTTAGAATTTAGAAACCCTTGTTATTTATAATTTTTAAAGAACCGAGTAAGCAAAAAAAAGATAAATAATATTATGGGACAGAGGAAGTATATATATTAATAATCTAAAATATATTTACACCATAAAATTATTTTTGTAAAACATACTAAACTATGTAATGTTGTATTGTCTGCTTTGGATCAAGCAAACAATTTTCTTTTTGTGTTTGTGACTTGATTGAATATCAACTCTGACAAAAACCACCATAATAAGAGGTGATTGAGATCATCCATTTTTAATCAGAAGTCTCGACTTCAAATGTTGAAAACATAAAACATCTCGATAGAAAGTGTTCTATTCCAGAGTTAGCAAGTTTTGAATACCGAATGCATAAAGAAAAACTAAGCAATGAGAAAGGGGGAATCAATACTTATATGTAAACATTCATCAAAATTGCAACAGATAGTAAATATAAACTCACAATTATGAAAATTATAAATGGATTCAATGCATGAACCTTAAAACTCATAAAATTAAAATTCTGAATCTACCTCTACCAGCCGTGATCACATAAACCCTAAATTCATATATTGGTAATTGATCTTGCCTGTGGGAGTTCAAGAATCTCATCTCAGTCATAGTCAAAGAAAACATAACTTGTATAAATTGCCTGGTAAGCTCCACACACAGCACTGAAACCTAGATGTAACATGTCCTCTTCGTGTGAATCTTGCAATGATCATTGTTCATTCCATTGTATCGAGAAAAGACGATTGTTGGTTCTCTGTCATGATTCCATGATACTCATATCTCCATTGACATGAAAATACGATTTGAATACCTGATGAAGAATCTTCCGTTTTGTTGAATCAAGCATCTTTGCACTACGTCCTCGATAGACTCCAAGTCTCAGTGTTTCTTTCCCCTCTTTGACAGCTCGTTTCCTCACATCAGTCAGTAAAGTCGTTCCTGTGGAATCCACACTTGTCTGGCAGTCAGTTTTCTCTACTACATTTTCTGCTTGCTCCGTGCTGTTTTTTGCATTGTCATCATTCAGTTTGCTATCCTGGTTACCCTCAGGACTCTTGTTTCCCCACCACCTATATGTTGCAGTAGACAAGCCATCGGATGGAAAACCATATTTGAATTCATCATAAACTGAAGTTCCTTTTGTCAAGTTAGAGATACGGAAATGCGGTGAACTTCCAGATTGAAAATTCCTGGTTCCTTGCTGCTGTGAGAAGGCCCCTGCTCTTGGCATTTCCATTGTGGAACTTATAGTCTTGCTTGGCAATGGGGAGCCCCTACATAAAAAAATTTGATGGGAAGCATCTCAGTAGACACTAATGATTTATATTTTTCTTTTGATAAGGTAAAGGTTTATTGACTTGAGTACCAAGAAGGTACCAAAACCAAAAGTTACAAAAGACTGTTGGGAATATCCATACAGTCAATTACAACATCTCCCTAGCAACTCTAAAAACTCCATGTATTGATCTATATTATCAACAAAACTACTTTTACACCAACAAAACAAATTATATAACATTTGTTTTTAACTCTAGAAATATGGTCTTTTTGCCCATCAAAACAAGCTTTATATCTTTCTAGCCAGATAGTCCGGAATATGCACAAAGGTATAGTTCTCCAGATTTGCTTCAAAATTTTATGTGTTCTCTGGTACTGCCAACTCTCCAATAATTCCTTAACACTCGGGCATGATCCAAGAGATCCCGCAAATACTGAACAAAAATTCACAACATTGTCTAGCTACTCTGCAATGCATAGGAAGGTGATTCACAGTCTCCAACTCTTCTTCACACAAGTAACATCTATTACTTGGTGCAAAATCCTTTTTCTGACCATTATCCTGAGTAAGGCAAGCCCCTGCACTAATGACTTATATTCTGTTGTGGCACAGTAGTTTGGTCTACCAGAAACAGCTTCTCTACCTGCCAAGATAGAAGTAAGGTTTGCATACATACTATCCTCCCCAGACCCCACTTATGGAACTATACCAGGTGTGTTGTTGTTGTAGTACAGTAGTTTGAAGCTAATGCAATAGATAATCCGAAGTTCACCATCGGCTCAGGAAATACCTGGTATCATCTAGTAAGGTATTACAACAATGCGTGTTATTATATAACCTACACCATCTAAAATATGGAGGGCTTTGATATTCAAGAAAACATGGTCGAGTATTTAGTTCCTAACTTCACGGCAGGACTAAAGCAGGAATCAAATTGGGGACGATAATGTTCTTGGCCTATCTAAGTCGTTTATAAAGAAAAATAATATTTTATAAAAATGATAAAAGTATAAACTACACCTGATTGTAAAATTAAAATAAAAACTTCAAACAATAAAAACATGAAATAAGACAAAATATGTACAAAGGTTAAGACATTGAACAAGTAAATTAAAATTAAATGATGTAATAAATGTAAGTATAAAATTACATCTGGCTGGTGCATGATCAGATTTCGGTTCCAGTGTAACCAACCATATCAAATCCAGGGGGTAAAATCATCATTTAGGCTTTATGCAGTTGAATTGCGATCAATGTATAAGCAACACCACATGTCATGAGAATAATGAATAATATGAAATACCGTATTTGCTAATATGCCAAGCATTTAAGAACAAACACTGAAGTACAAAATGAAAATGTGACCCAGTGTGGCAAATTTTGAGAAGTAACAACTCCCTTACAAAGTATCTATCGGCATACCAGAAACACAATTGTTAATATGGTGCTACATTCACCTCCAAATACCGGTACCACATGCCCCCCTCTTTTCCTGCTCTGTTGTCAATTGAGCAGGTGAGTCAAATACATAAGCCAGCTATACTAATTTACATAACCCTAACGTGCAACACATGGTAAAGCTGCATGTATTCCGGCAACTGTCTACTGCAATGTGTACCAAACAGAGAACTAGACTAGTTAAGGCAGGGTAAAAAGGAGTGTTAAGAATGACAACATATTGTAAAGCTCCATTAAGAATCTCTTACATGCTTTCATTCCGAATTGAGTTTCCAATCCCACCTAATTGTCTTCTAAAGAAAATTTTGGCGGAGGAGCACATCATTTCTCAACCTGAGAACCCCATTGCAGATGGTCCAGTACTAATATGGTTTAAAGTTGACAGGTTCCTAAATGCTAGTAGTTAACAATGAGTGCACAAACAGCTACTTAGTAGTGTCTCATATCTGGACAATGCAAAATCCATACTGAAAAGTTTCAACTCATGAATGGTATAATGGGTAGCTGCAGATATTTAAGTAGTGAAAAAGAGGACATCTCGAGAGTTTCAAATGTATGGATTTCTATCTCCTATAACAGTTCTTAGTGAAGATGACAGAAACTAGGCCGGAGATTATTCATGAGTCCTGATCACAGCAAGTGAATAGGTCAAGTTCTTCGTGTTCTTAATCGATCAGTAAGGGCCTTGCTCAAACATCCAGCATCCAAAACATAAAAAGTCATGCTTTGAAGAAGCATTTCCAACATCAAGTCCAAGAACACGACTAATTTAAGTATTTAATTGGTATGAGTCGGACATACATTTTCATAAACATAATAAGTTGAACTCAGCTAAACAAATTATAACCCTATTAAATAACTTACGAAAATGATGAGATTGCAGAACTGGCTAAAGAACCATTCTTTTCTCCAGGAGCTTTAGGAAATTCCAGGGATCGCTCTTGTTTTTCCCTTAATGCCTCCTTCTTTATATCTTCAATACTTTTTCCAGAGCTGACCTGAAAATCTCAAATAAATGATGCATAAACAAAAAACGCACAAGCATTTCTTTGGATGTCATTATCACAATAATGTGTATTGGGCAAAGAAAACATGTGAATCATATCACATAATTTACTGCATTCGAAGTGTCTTAACAACCTGAGAAAAGGCAATAGTTCAAGCTATTGGCTCCTTCAGACAGACTTCAGGTGATGTGAGTTCTTAAAATTCAACGTGCAATACTCAAGTTTACTTGTGTACAGCAAACAGTATACTTGAACCAAAAATAGATAAATAGTGTTCTATAAATAGATCAAATAATATTTGATCTGACGAGAAAAATATCACCTCACAAAGTTTCAAAGGGTAACAAAAACATTCTAATATCTGGAATCAACAAGGTAATTCTTCATCACAAAGTAAATGTGCTGGTCTGATAATCTAGCATTTTCTCTATCTTGTTGGAAACTTTATGTTCAAAACTTTCAGACAGTATACTCAACATAAATGGAGATAAAAATCATGTTCCTTCCCTAAGCTCCCGTTAACTGTCATATTTTCGTTTCTTTTCTCCATTCATCCATTCTAGCCACACACCCAGCAAAATAAATTCCTTATCAATATATTCTGGTAGTATCAGAATAGGACATTCTTTTTGTTAGTAGCAGACTAGCAGTAAGAGATAGGCATGCCAAATATACATTTTCAAGGCATTTATTTTCTTACTAGTACTGGATTTTTTAAAATTAAATAATTAACAGTTGTCACTGATAGTCACTTAAATTAGTGGACTTCTCAAGTTTCATGCATTCGGGTTTCCTACAACAATCCAATTTTTGTCGAACTTCCCATTTTTGGAAGCCTCACATCCTAGGCATGACGCCATGTGTTTACATTTGAAATAGATACTATTATCATCCTCAGTTACAAGAATGAGAAAATTATCTTCAAAATAATCTAAGCAAAGGGAAATCACAGCTTATCAGGAAAACATTAGTTTTCTTCCTGAATAAATTGCTCAAAGGCCATAAGATTTTGAACTTTTTCGCAACTTACCATCAACTTATTTTTAGTGACATCTTCTCCTACGAGCTTATCAAGCACTTATAACTTACTCTTCCTTCCAATTAATCTTTTAAAAAGAGGTCAGGCAAGTCAAAGCAAAAAAAGAGGAGGAGAAAAAATGAAACTTTTAAAAAAAATTCTCCCTCTTGGCTCTCATTTCTTCATTTTCATTCTTTTTCTTAATCTGTTTTTCTTAACCACTCATTTCTTACTAAACCAAGATATAACTTGCAATCCTTTTTAGAAGTTTAATGGGAAAGGTTCCCCCCCCCCCCCAAAAAATAGTTCGACAGACGAGTTGTCAACGTGTGAAAAGTTTAGCAGCCTAGTGTGAACTTTAGTGATTTATCTTTTCTCTTATATATTCAGCAATAGAATTTCTTAGGGGACATAGATGCTTCAAAATGGTGAAATTTTTAGTTTACTTCTGGAAAGAGTACAATAGTTCATCCTTGTACAGCCTACCTTTCGATATGGCCACCTCACCAGACCATTTTCATAGCATATTTTCTTGAGAACACTTGCACAAACACCTAGAAGATAAATGCCAATTAGCTCAAAAAGTTCTGATTTACTTGTAATAATATGTAAGAGAGAAACTGGTAAACATTGCACAAAACGGAGTTGATAACAGTTCAAAAGAAGAAGTGATCAACATAACAGTTGAAAAGTAGTATGATCAACTATACTTTCCTTATTCTTCAAGGAAAAAGTTATATGGTCAAGTCATGAAGTATATAATATAAAAATTGTCATTTATGAATGAAACATACTACAGTGAGACAGGTGGGAAGAAGAAACAGCTAAACAACACCAACAAGCAGTTCAAGATTTTATGAATAATTACAATAGTAATAGATCTGTACGATTTGTAATGCAGGTTTTGAGGGACTAAGTTACTTGCTCATAATTGTCAGTCTATTTCACCCTTGGAGAAACTTGATTCCTCATTTGGAACTGATCAAGCAGAAAATCAAAATTTCTAGTGCAAATAAACACAGTGCGAGTCATCTACTTTCCAGTGTGATAACATTATTCAGACAATATGTTCCCTCTGGAAAGTGATTTGGAGGGTTCGTAACATCATGTCATTGTGAAAAAGCATACTCCCTCTGTTTCAAAAAGAATGACCTTCTTTCCGTTTTAGTTTGTTTAAAAAAAATGACCTCTTTCCTTTTTTGGTAACATTTTAATTTCAGCTTTCCACGTGGCATGTTTAAAGCCACAAGATTGAAGAACAATTTAGTACATTTGACATAACTTTAATTTAGGACCACAAGATTCAAAAGTCTTCATTATTTTCTAAAACTCCGTGCCAAGTCAAACCAGGTCACTCTTTTTGAAACGGAGGGAGTATTATATAAGAAATATCATGCAGATCAAACTTCTTGAGTAGAAGGAAATATAGTCTCGATACTTCGACAAGAGGTCTTAGCTTAGTTGTTCAAATGACTATACCTCTAACCAGTCGAGAGACACTACGATAGGTAGAGAACAACAGTTGCTCTCCTAGCGGTGGGGTGGGTAACAAAATGCTTTATATTCCTGATACCTCATTCTAATCCAAAATCCACTGTCCCAGCTTCCATATCTATATATTTTACGGGTGCTGCTCAATTTATCACGGAGGAGGTCTTAGTAAAGGCTTAAAATCATATCTTTTTTGGGGTTGCAGGAATTCACTGATGCAGTCATACTCGAGCATCCTATGAACTTCAGGAAGAATTATTCCAGATTTCTTCTATTTCTCTATATCTAGATTTAACAAGACCAATCAGGAGATCAATGTGCTCAAACTAAAGAAACATAAAAAAACAGTGTTCCCCTTCTATTTTCTCAAAGAACAATATACATTGCAACTATGACCTAGTGGTTAATGAAGTGGTTGAGTGTCCATGAGGTCTCATGTTCGGATCCCAGCAAAGACAAAAACACTAGGTGATTCTTCCTAGCCTTGGTAGATAGAGTTGGATAGAGTTGCCTGCTACGTGTTGCTGGTGGAAGGTGGCAGGTCGAAAGCGCGGTCATAAAAAAATAAAAGAATCTACATTGCAATTAGAGATATTCCTAAATTCAATTACTTCCCAAGACCATTACCAACAATATTCCAAATTTCAACTATTTCGCTAACTCATTATTCGAATTTCTGAAGACCGAAAAAAAAAGATTTTTGCTTGAGCTCTTTTTGTTTTTTTGTTAACAGTTCCAAGTTCAAATGTTCAACAACTAGCCAAAAAAAATCAAAATTTAAGTTTACAAGCTCAGTATTCGCTATATAAGAAATATCATGCAGATCAAACTTCTTGAGTAGAAGGAAATATAGTCTCGATACTTCGACAAGAGGTCTTAGCTTAGTTGTTCAAATGACTATACCTCTAACCAGTCGAGAGACACTACGATAGGTAGAGAACAACAGTTGCTCTCCTAGCGGTGGGGTGGGTAACAAAATGCTTTATATTCCTGATACCTCATTCTAATCCAAAATCCACTGTCCCAGCTTCCATATCTATATATTTTACGGGTGCTGCTCAATTTATCACGGAGGAGGTCTTAGTAAAGGCTTAAAATCATATCTTTTTTGGGGTTGCAGGAATTCACTGATGCAGTCATACTCGAGCATCCTATGAACTTCAGGAAGAATTATTCCAGATTTCTTCTATTTCTCTATATCTAGATTTAACAAGACCAATCAGGAGATCAATGTGCTCAAACTAAAGAAACATAAAAAAACAGTGTTCCCCTTCTATTTTCTCAAAGAACAATATACATTGCAACTATGACCTAGTGGTTAATGAAGTGGTTGAGTGTCCATGAGGTCTCATGTTCGGATCCCAGCAAAGACAAAAACACTAGGTGATTCTTCCTAGCCTTGGTAGATAGAGTTGGATAGAGTTGCCTGCTACGTGTTGCTGGTGGAAGGTGGCAGGTCGAAAGCGCGGTCATAAAAAAATAAAAGAATCTACATTGCAATTAGAGATATTCCTAAATTCAATTACTTCCCAAGACCATTACCAACAATATTCCAAATTTCAACTATTTCGCTAACTCATTATTCGAATTTCTGAAGACCGAAAAAAAAAGATTTTTGCTTGAGCTCTTTTTGTTTTTTTGTTAACAGTTCCAAGTTCAAATGTTCAACAACTAGCCAAAAAAAATCAAAATTTAAGTTTACAAGCTCAGTATTCGCAACTCTAAAACAAACGAACCTTAAATATAACTACATCTTGAATAATTTCTTCTTTTTTTCATTCAGTAGCTAGAATCCGCCATTTTAGGTAGCACAAGTGCAGAATCAGAGGTAGAGAAGGAGAATACCTACAGATTCAGCAGCATCAGAGAGAGGCAAATTGAACAACTTGGAAACCTCATCGAAGGACACAGATTTTGGGTCCGTAATTGGTTTCGGATTCTGAATCGGGTTCGGGTTGGAGCTTGGAGCTGAACCCTGCAGATTACTCATGCTCAATTGGACCCGTGGTTCACTCAAAGACGACATGGATTCTATATTCTAGCTACTTCTACGAGTGTATTTATTCAATAGTAATAACCATAGTAATCGCATTTTTTTTAATTATTATATTCTCAATTTATTAACATTAAGTTAATATTTTTGAAAAGTATATCAAGTAAAGATACAATATTTTCTTAAAAACATATAAAATTCGATTAATTCTTGAAATTGATTTATCACTGCTACGTAAAATGGAACGAAAAAAATAACATGTATTATTTAATTTGAAAATTATGTAAAAAATATTATAAATCTCAATAATTAACAATATTTACGTACCTTGACACAATATGATAATTAATAACTTAAAATATTTAAAAACATATAAAAGTTTAATTGATTCTCTAAATTCTATTTATACATATATTGAGATAAATAACAGATATCGGGGCGGTGCTAGCAAGGACCCGACCCGTTTTCTTCTGATTTTCTGGGTTCTAACTTCTTCTTCTTCTTCTACTTCTACTTGTAGTATCCAAATTCATGCGTTTTTCTCTTTGTTAGAAGGATTCTCGTGGCATTCCTCTGCTATCAAAGTAAGTTTGTTCTTCCTCTTCTTTTTACTGATTTCGTTTCTCAAAATCCTCCATTAAATTTTGCGTAAAGCTTCTTAATTTTACACCTGTTGCAATTCGATAATTTTTATTGTTAAAGACGACCTTTTATCGGCTAGGTATGAAAAAAATGGATTTTTTTTAGCACTGAATATATCTGTATGTTTGAGAGCAAAAATAAACCTTAAGGATGATTTTAGACTCAAAGGTGGAAGAAGAAGGGTATTTATGAGCCTTTTCCGTTTATTTAGAAAGAGAATTTTAATCTTATATATATAGTGTAATTGAGGAAGACAAACCAATTATTTTTGGTCATCCTGTTTGCCTCAATCTTCTCAGTTTTCTTTCTTAAATAACAAGAGTGATACTATAAGGATGTATTTGAGGTTTGGATAAATATAAGGATATCTTTTGTTATAAACTTGTCAAAAGGTAATATCTTTGTACTTCATGTTTGTAACTTTTTGAAACTTGGCAAAATGCGGAGCAAATTATCCTTGGGGTTGTGGTTCTCGTTGCTTTGTATGGTTTCTTCAATAAATTCCTATTGATTTCACCAAAACTGTCATGACTGAGCTAATTTTTGGAAAGAAAAATAACAGTCTTACTATGCTTTTTACATAAATGTCGAAGTTACTATCTTCACAATTTTTCTATTTGAGTTTTTGTTGGTTTTGTAACAGAGTATGGGGATTATAAAAGACGGTTCAGTATCAGGAAGATTACCGACTAATGAGGTCTTTGCTGTTCATTACCCTGCTTACCCTTCTTCAGTGGAACGTGCTGTTGAGACTCTTGGTGGCATTCAAGGTATTGTCAAGGTATTACCATGTCTACATTTTTTTGATTCATACTGTAACTACTTTGTATAACTTGTGCAAATTACTCGCATTGGAATTTGAAAGTTCAGTTCCTAGTCACATTCTGTGCTATTGATGAGTATTGATCTCTTAATTCTCTTTGCTTTGTAAAAACAGTCGAAAAGCAAGTTCATCTAATTTAGTTTTGGAGCAGAATGCTCACTTGTCTAATTAACTACTATTAAGCTCATTCAAGGTTCTGGAGCAATGAGCACTTACCCGAGTGTGCAAGAATGTCCTTTTTCACCTGATGGTGGTGGAAACTTGAAAACATTCCTAACTGTTTTAGCCCAAAATATGTCCGAGCTTCTAGACCAATACTCAGCTGATTTTTAGCCCCAAAAAAATGACCGAGCTTCAAGAAAAATACTCAACTGATTGTACCAATAGTGCATGTCGTAATGGATTCGTTTGAAAGCAAAATTTTAATGAGCAATCCCAAACGAATAGTGCATGTCATAATGGATTCATTCATCTACTGTGCAGCTACCATTTTTTGTTACCTGATAAAAAGAAGTTGAAAATAGATGTAAGAGGTCGTACATTTAATGCTTTAAGAATGTAAACCATGGCAGTGGAAATTTAATCCAAAAGAAGCACTTCATGGATCATCTTGAAGTTTGATGAAGCAATTTGATCCCTTCTTACGTTTACTGGATCACTTAAAATTTAGGACATGAGAACAGTCAACATAAGGCGTCTCTATCTAATCTTTCATTATTAAGCTGCCAAACTCATTTAGAAAGAAAAGAAGAGTCAAACTAGGAAAAAGTAGCATTTAGCATAATTTATTCAGCTACCAGAATTTCTTTTGGGATCTATAATTGCCTCAGAGTGTCAAGTCAATGTAGGCCATTGACTCTTTCGCATAGCATTCAAGAAATTTAGTAACAACAGTGAAGATGCATGTCAACCATTGAGGATTCCACAAAAAGGAAGTGGAAAAAAGGAACAAAAACAGTGTGAGCGATTTTCTAGGCATTGGACTTATTATTTGTTTTGTCTACCTTTAATTTTTAATTTAATAGGTTGGACTTGGTATGATGGACAGTTTGGGAAGAAAAAAATTCAAGAATTTTTGAAGGAAGAAGTAGCTCTTTACAGAATTTTATGATGAAAGGCTTTCTTCTTTTTTATCTTTGGTGTAAAGAACATTTTGTAGAGGAGGCAGTATCCTTACTAGATCTGATAGGTGCTCTGTAACTGTTAGGATTTCATAGTTGGATCTGCTGTCCTTTTTCTCTGTACTTATGGCTGTGGCACTATCTTAGTGCCTTTTTCTTTAATACTCGAGTTACCATTCTCAAAAAAAAAAAAAACTTTCTCCATTCCTCATAAAGCATAGATACCCATAACCCATCTAGCCTTGTCGTATCCTAGATTGCAATTTGTTGAGGAAACCAGAAGTAGTGAATATTTATGGAATAATATTTGTACACAAAGTGGTGATGACGATTGTTGTAAGAAACAAAGGAGAAAAATATTATTGAATTGTGTATCTACATTATTACACTACGACTCTATATAGACACTATATGACAATCCTTTTTCAAGTAGGATTCTATATACTATTCTTGTTCCTGTTCCTGTTCCTATTCTAACACTCCTCCTCAAGCTGGTGCATACAAGTCATAAGTACCGAGCGTGTTATAGATGTAATTAGTCTGAGGATCAATGAGGGACTTGGTGAAGATATGCAAGTTGATCACTCGACTTCACAAATTTTGTAACAATATCTCCTGAGAGTATCTTTTCTATGACAAAGTGACAATCAATCTCAATGTACTTAGTCCTCTCATGAAATACTAGATTTGATGTGATATGAAGGGTCGCTTAATCATCACACACAAGTTCCATCGGATCGGTTTCTTTAAATTTTAGTTTTCTCAGCAATTGTTTGATCAACACTAGCTCAGAAGTTGCTACAGTCATTGCTCGATATTCAACTTCTACACTAGATCAAGCGACCACACTTTGTTTCTTCCTTTTCCAAGACACCAAATTACCTCCTACTAAAACACAATATCCAGATGTAGAGCGTCTCAGAGTGTGATCCTTCCCATTTGTATATCCAATAATATACTCATGGCCTCGATTCTCGATGAGTAGTTCTTTACCTGGAGCTGACTTTATATATTGCAGGGTACGAACAACTGCATCCTAATGACTTATCACAGGGAAAGTCATAAACTAACTTACAACACTCTCAAGAAAAAAAGATGTCGGATCTAGGCACTGTGAGATAATTCAACTTTCCAAATGACCACCTATACCTTCCAAGGTCACTTAGTGGCTCACCCCTTCCTGGCAAGTGGGAAGAGTTTAGCATTGGATCCATAGGAGTGTCAATGGTCTACATCCCATCATTCTTGTCTCCTCAAGTGTCTAAGACATACTTGTGTTGAGAAATAACAATACCTGATCTGGATTGAGCTACCTCAATATCTAAAAAATATTTTAGTCTGCCGAGGTCCTTAGTCTAGAAATGCTAAAAGAGATGGTCGATTTTCTATTGTTTGATATTTTTGGCTTTATAGACATATGGTAAATTTAATGTCAATAGTAGATTCTGATGTTTGCTGACACTCCTTCTAATTCAGGCTCGAACTTCAGAGTCAAATAAGCTGGAGCTCCATTTCCGGCCAGAAGATCCATATTCACACCCTGCTTTCGGGGAGCTTAAGCATAGCAATAACTTCTTGTTGAAAATATCCAAGTGTAAAGTAAGGGATGTCCAATCTGCTGACAGTCCTGTTAATTGTGAACAAGAAAATTCTTTAGCTGCACCGAAGGTAAACGAGTCTAGATGTTTATCTGCTGGTGCTTCAAAAGAAATTGAAATGCTGACACTTACTAATTTGCAGGAGCGTCTTGCAGCTAATATTGTTTCTCATGTTTCTGAAGGTTATCATTTTAACGGTGAGAACTAAATTTTGATGTAGACTACATCTTCTCCAGTTTGTCTTTCTGCTATACTTTGAGTAGTAACTTTCTAAATTCTTGTTTCCTTTTTTCTTTTGCATGCACAATTGTGCTGCTTTCAAAGGAATGGTAGACTATCAGCATGTTCTCGCCGTTCATGCTGATGATGCAAGAAGGAAAAAGAGACAGTGGGCAGAGGTGGAACCTAAATTTGGTCAGCCATTCTCTCATTATTCCTGCAATCTCAAAATGTGGAAATTCTCTGTTCTGATACCTAATTTCTTGAGTTTACTGCTTGTAGAGAAGGGAGGTCTTATGGATGTTGATCAGGAGGATTTGATGATATTACTACCCCCCCTGTTCGCCTCAAAAGATATGCCTGATAATATTGTGTAAGATGCTCTGGCTTGTTAATATCTTCTTTTGGAATTTTAACTTTTAGATATTGTATACATGTACACACTTTCTTGTTTCACCATGGTCTTAGCAAGCACTACTTTTATCGTCTCTGTCTATATCTCTCTCTTTTTGTCTGTCTCTTTCTCTATCTGAGTTGCTGTTAGTGGAAAAATTGCTGCTTTTCTTCTCTTCCTCGTCTATGCACTGTTGTCTCAGATGTTTTACGGACTTCATATGGGTATGTATTTGCTGGGGGCGCAAGTATCTGTTTTGGTTGGTACATTTTTTAGCACGATCCTAGTGTAATTTGAGGATTTGCATGTATTACGCATGACAGTTGATTGAGTTGGAGGCAAATGAAGTGTATGTAACATTAGTTGTCTCACCACAATTGGTTATGTGGTGCAGACCACTTTTCTTGTCTTAGTTAATCATTCTCTTTATGAGAGGTATGTTCCTATTGGAAAATTTTAAACATTTTGTAATTTCAGATTAAAATCTTGTACAACCTTGGGCTCGAAAAGAAAACAAGAGGGACGACACAATTGGGAGGTAATTTCTTTTGTCTGCATGGAAGAATTCTCTCTTATTTAAATTTGTTATTTTCAGTCAAATGTTTTCTGCATTTTTATTTTAATCTTTTCAATCAATGTAACAAGAGCACTGTAGATCCTATGTCATGTTTCCTAGGCAGTAGTACATTTCTTAACAAGGAAAGTCTGTCTTCATAGTTCCATGTTAGAGTAATTCTGGACACTGGATTACCTTTGATGCACTCTCTTATCCCGTGTCTTGAGTTTGTAGGAATATCATTTTTTCTTTTAGTGATATCTAGCTCTAGTTAATGGTCATTACTGATCTGGCGCATGTTGAAAGACCAATAAAAGGTTAAATCCTTCTCCTCTGTATGTTAAATGATCTGCATTCTTAATTTTATTTTTTTGATGAAGTAAAGAGTTGTCACTGAAAAGCATCAGGAAGATGCTATGTGAGAAATACAAAAATTGGTTAGCTCAATGACAGTGAAGTCTAAACCAAAACCAAGGAGCTAACAAAGTCCAAAAACCTGTCAATACTATTTACACTATAGTACCAACAGAACCAAAGAACTAGACATCTTGATTCAGAGAGTGAGTTGGAGTTGAAATCCCATCAAAGCATTTGCGGTCAAACTAAAGAAATTATAAGTATTTTAGAAAGGAACCACAGATGCTTTGATGGGATATGAGTATTTTAGAGGACCTATCCTTACCAATTATCACTCCAAAAAATATTCCTGCAATTTGCCAATTCGGCAGAACTCCTTCTCTTTTGCATTCTTCTGATATACCAAGATTTACCTTGTCTGTGCTACAAGTATTTACTCATGTACTTTATATGTAAGTCACATTAGCTCATGTAACGAAAAAAAATAAAGATTAACTGGAAACAGGTCACGAAAATATACTTGAACTGTATATAAGTTAATTTGATAAATAGAAGAAATATCATTTTCCCCCATAATGCTTGCAAACCTTGGCCAGAAAGCTTCCAACTCTATATATGGATATAATCGTAAGATATTGAAGTAATCCCAAACGTAATACCAACATAGGTAGAACGCCTTAAAAAAACTTAGGTAGAATTATGAAAGAATCTTGATCCTCTTTAAGAACATTTTGGGGACCTCATGAACAATGTATGGATAATCGATTCCACTTATTTCTACTCATTGATCCATTTCTTGCTTCTCTACAAACAACACAAGGGTAGTCAGTCATTTTCACCTTGTTTTGTCTTTTATTCTCTATGTTTTGACTTATTTTCTTGGATCTATTAATTGTTTTTTTTTCCATCTCTTTCTTATTAGTCTTCATATGTGATAAGACCATTATGAATTATTTTGTTCTGCCTTAAGTTATCTTCAATTTCCTTAGCGTTTATAGAGCTGCATGCTTGACATACTCCGTTTTCTTCTACTTGACATACTATATACATACTTCAAATACATATCACACTAGTATCTTACTGATGAATTTTTATTTTCTTTTTCAATGTAGAGGGAGATGGAGCCAAGTCTTGCAATTGATTTTACTATCAAAGATATCCTTAAGTTCTGCAATGCATCTCTGTGTTCTTTGTTTGTAGTTAGACTCTGGTATTTAAATCTACTCCTTTCAATTTGTTTGTAGTTAGACTCTGGAATTTAAATCAACACACATGTATCACTCATTATCTTGCACCATGAATGGAAGTGGTTCTCTCTTTGACACTCTTCATCAATTTTGAAATATGTATCTTGAAGTGAAAGGGTGGAAAGCTTTGAAGACTTGGTAAAATCATGGTGAGATTCATTAACAAATGATGGCTGGGATCACTAGCTCTTTCATTACTGACGCTGCAGCCTGCCAGCCAGTTATTATACTTCTCATCATCCCTGAGGAGAAGTCTGAAGATTATATTATCTTGAAAAAGTGGACAATAGACATCATTATTCAACAAAAATATACATGTAAAACAGTAGTGTCATTCTGCAGCAAGATTGTATTGCAGCTTGTTTTTCTGCTTAACATTCATACAGATTCCAAAGCCAGTGGATTGGGAAAAGTACATTCCTCAGAGCTCAGATCGTTGGAGATGGCAGAAGGCAGTATCTGAATTGTTTGAAGAATGTAAAATATGGCCCAAAGAGTCATTAGCTGAGCGCTTACATGATGGGGGTCTGAAATTTCGAGATAACATGCTAAAAAGGTAGCATTTGCAATTCTTATACAGTCTTCACTTCTATTATATGGATTGAATTATTTAATTATGTCTTGGAAATGAATATTGCTAGTATGAAGTTTTGGTCTATCTCCATAATTTATGCAGGCTTCTTTGTGGAGTAGCATATTACTTTTTGAATGGGCCTTTCCGTAGATTCTGGATAAAAAAAGGTTATGATCCTCGGAAGGATCCTGAATCCCGCATGTAAGAATGTAACAATAATCCTTTCTTATATTTTTTCACTCTTTACTTGTCAAAAAAGTGTTTTCCTTGTGGATCTCACTAAGTGATATGTGTTCACTATTCACTGATAATGCTTTCTGAGTTTTTTTCCCCTCTTTTCCTGATTTATTAGAGGTTGTGTCATATATGTCATCTGAAATGTATCTTTTACTAGCTTGTTCATTGTTCGGTTGTATATCTTATATCCATAAACCTTGGGAAAACTGTAAGTTTTTGCTTGAAGAGATGATATCTGCAGTTGTGAGAGGTTAGGAGGGGGACAGAAATCCTATGACTGCACACAGTTTAGGACTTGAGGTGAAAAAAGTTCAGACATACATCTTGAAACTGACCAGATTTAGAAGTGTGATTTATCCTAGAGATGGAATGCCACTTTCTCCGGTGTTCCCCTCTATCTTTGGCCCTCCCCATTTGTCTTCTTCTTCTTCTGAAATAAAGCTGATTCCTTTTCCTCACAGGTGAGATAAAGAGAGAACTTTATATCTCTTAGCTCTCTGCCATTTTGTAAACCTGTTTTTTTTGTAAGTTTTTTCTCTTGTTAGGAAACTAAGGAAAGGAAGAAATAGTATAGGAAAATGGGGAAGAAAGTAAAGTGATACTTTTTGCTTTCAGTTGCTTTTGTGTGTAAAATAAGAGGGAGAATAGGTTTCTGCCCTTTTATAGCTGTCTTCTCCTTTAATATGTGGGTCCATACAAATATCAACTTTCTCGACTTCATTTTATTATATTCTCTTTGATGAAACAGTTCTCTTCCTTTTTTTTTTTGAACATTGGTAAAGTTGTATTCTTTAGCATTAAGGACATGCTGGCCACCTTCAAAATTTACAGCCCTAAGCGAAATTACAAGCTCCCTATTAATTCTATAATTTGATCTACATCTTCTATGCAAAGTTGTTTACACCAAAAAAGTAAAGATACCAAACAATTCCATTTTACTTTGTGAATGGAATTAGATCTATCTTCAAAACATCTCCCATTTCTTTCCTTCCACACTGACCACCATATGCATGATGGTATTAGCTTCCACCACTTCTTTTGAGTCTTGCTACCCCCTCTTCTGATCCAACATTTAAAAAGATCAGAGGCGTGTTCTGGCATAGACCAGCTACAGCATGTGATGTTGAGAAACAGCTCCCAGATCTGTGCAGTGAATTTGCAATGTAAAAATAGGTGATTGTTTGTTTCCCCAGTCAAATTGCAAATTGCACAGGAAACACCTAGGGACTAGTTGCTTTCCTTTCTTCTGCAGCACTTCTTGAGTTAAGCAGGCTCTTTTGATGACTAACCAAGTGAAGCATTTCACTTTGGTGGGGGTCAGTCCTCTCCAAATACTCTTCCAGTGATGATGGTAGCCTCTAACCCCAACTTGTATGCCTTTCTTGTAAGCACTGTTTACTGTGAATTTGCCATCCTTGTTGTGCTTCCAAATAACTCTATCTGGTGCATTTGTTACTAGATTGATTCCCCCCAATTTTCCCAGGAAAGAAGCCACTCTATCTACTTCCTAGTCATTCAATAGCCTTCTGAAAGATAGGTCCCAG
>NW_006239040.1:272839-302758 GCF_000226075.1 Solanum tuberosum
TTTTTTTTTGAACATTGGTAAAGTTGTATTCTTCAGCATTAAGGACATGCTGGCCACCTTCAAAATTTACAGCCCTAAGCGAAATTACAAGCTCCCTATTAATTCTATAATTTGATCTACATCTTCTATGCAAAGTTGTTTACACCAAAAAAGTAAAGATACCAAACAATTCCATTTTACTTTGTGAATGGAATTAGATCTATCTTCAAAACATCTCCCATTTCTTTCCTTCCACACTGACCACCATATGCATGATGGTATTAGCTTCCACCACTTCTTTTGAGTCTTGCTACCCCCTCTTCTGATCCAACACTTAAAAAGATCAGAGGTGTGTTCTGGCATAGACCAGCTACAGCATGTGATGTTGAGAAACAGCTCCCAGATCTGTGCAGTGAATTTGCAATGTAAAAATAGGTGATTGTTTGTTTCCCCAGTCAAATTGCACAGGAAACACCTAGGGACTAGTTGCTTTCCTTTCTTCTGCAGCACTTCTTGAGTTAAGCAGGCTCTTTTGGTGACTAACCAAGTGAAGCATTTCACTTTGGTGGGGGTCAGTCCTCTCCAAATACTCTTCCAGTGATGATGGTAGCCTCTAACCCCAACTTGTATGCCTTTCTTGTAAGCACTGTTTACTGTGAATTTGCCATCCTTGTTGTGCTTCCAAATAACTCTATCTGGTGCATTTGTTACTAGATTGATTCCCCCCAATTTTCCCAGGAAAGATGCCACTCTATCTACTTCCCAATCATTCAATAGCCTTCTGAAAGATAGGTCCCAGCCTTGAGTTGTCCAGCATTCTCTAAATACTAATCACTTTTTGCCAAGGGCCTACTAATTCTTTTTCCCATATCAACATCTTTATTTTCGACAACCAGAGCTATGTGATCCATTTGTGTGTATATGCATTTTTCTTGATCTAGTATTGCTTAAGCCTTAAGGTACTCAGAATCAATTCTCACATGTTATTTAATGATGTGGTTTCTTTTGAACTCTTCATCATGCCAATGGCTTACATCTTTCATTTTGCTTAACAGATACCAGAATATTGATTTCCGAGTGCACCATGAATTACGAAGCTACTGTGAGAGCCGTTTGTCGTCTGGGTACTGAATCCATTCACAACTCATATATACGTGTTCTTTAAAATTTAAACTCTCTGAGCTCTCTGTTCTCTCGTAGGTAGGAATGCTGTTATCTTTATCTCAAATTGAATCTTATCCATCTTTAAGCTTACATTATTTTAAATAGAAAGAATCTTGCTTGTGTTGTGCGAAGTGCACTTTTGGATTTTTCAGAAGTACCTCAAGATATGTTCTCTGGTTTTAGATGCGAAAGGGATTACATGTTATTTGAGTTGTGTTCTTCTAACTAAACTGGAATAAATATTGGCGAGCTATTAAGTTCAATAAATTGATAAAATTTAAAACAATTCTTTAGCTTATTCAGCTAAAGCTAACATGAAAAAAGCAATCATGTCTCTGGCCTTACGGTCTATTTAGATTGCAATCATTTCCTATCGCTCGTGATCTATGAATCCCTACCAGGAGAGAGCCTTATGTTTAGAGATTGTTCTGTAAAACAACCTCTGCTTTGGTTATGCAGTTATGGCCGCATAGAGTTTTAGAGAGTGTCTGAATTACATTCAAATGAAAACGATTATTAATTTCACAACTTAACACCATTTAATTTGATAACCATGGCGTCTGGGCCAACTTGCGTTAATTTCACAGGGTTCCTACTCACTCACTAACACACAAGTACTGGGTAACTCTGTCTGCTCAGGCTTGGACAGATGGGAAGAAAACACTTAGTCCTCTGGGATTTGAACTTGAAACTTCATGGTTCTCAACCCACACCATTGTCTACTTGGCCACACCCTTGGAGCAACAAGTTTAACACCTCTTCTATGTGTATTGATAGAATACAAGAGACAGAATGAATAAATGCAGTTGCTAACTTCTTTTCTGCAGTTGCTTGTTCTCATATGCTTTGCTTTTCTATTCATGTCGTTTAACTGGGAAACAATTAAATTAAGTCTGGTATCCAACTCAACTAGCCAATATGATCTTACATAAATCTGATTTGATTTGGTCTTAGTGGATAATGATAGCTAAATAATAGACCATTTTTTATGCCGTATTTTCTTTTTTTCTACAGATTGCAACATAGATGGGATGATATATGTGCCTTCCGTGTTTTTCCGTGTAAATGTCAGCTAGCATTGCAGCTTTGTGAACTCAAGGATGACTACATTCAACAAGAAATCAGAAAACCGTCAAAGGAAAAAACTTGCAATGTATGTTATCATTTAGTAAAAAATTGCTTCTTAATGAGAATCCTATATATTTTCTCAGGTTTATGAAATGTAAGTTTGCTACTGTATGCACTATATGTTGATGCATGGATGGTTTGTGGGGCTCATGATGCCCCTGCTTTCTGCAAATCAGAAACAACATTAGCATTTAGTTGTTCAGTATGATTGGAGTTTATGATGCCCATGTAGCAAATTTCCTGGTTGCCTTTCCTTGCCAAAGTTAAAAAGGACTTGTGTGATTCACTGTGTAAACTACTGATAGAGTGAGTCGAGAAATGAAAATGTGTGAAACTATCTTTGAGATATTAATATATTTGTGTGTGCTGCACTCATGCACATATTGTCAAAAGTCATGTTTCTTTTCGAAAGATCTCTTATTCTGAAAGATAATTAAATCAATTGACTTGAAAATCTTGAGGATTAGAAGTCAATCTGGTGTAGAAGAGAAGCAAACAGATTTGTCCACTAGAGACTGATTGTTTTACTTCCTTTTTTAGCTGTGCTAAGGTTCATGTTACCTCTTGATATTTCCCTATTCTTTAACCTTTTTTTTCTTTTTGTCTTTTGGTTCTCAAATTGGATGTATTACTATGAATAATGAACTTCTTTAATTATATCTAACATGCTCTGCCTTGTTCCTTATGTGCATGAGACAATTGATTGTTTGCTTCCTGGGGATTGGGTGTGTGTGTGTGTGTTGTACTCCGATATGCTTGAATGCTTCCATGTTTGTGTATTCTGACAAATACTGAATAAATCTCCAGTGATACTTTTCCTCTGATTATTTAATTTGCAGAGTGTAACAGGATGGTTCTCCTTTCATACTGTTGATTGCTTGAGACGTTGTATTGATGTGAGATTTATGTCAGTATGCCCTCATCCCCGTGCTGAGTCTTTACTAAATTCTATTTCCACCCGCTTCGAAAAGTCAAAGAGGACTCATACTTATTTGAAAGTTGCAAGACCGGAAGAGCAAGAAAAAGTCAATAAAGGTTTAAAGCAGTCGGTGTTATTTGTGGTCTATTTTATGAATTTTAAGTGTTGACATAATTATCTATCAGGAAACTTAATTGTTAATGTAATTAACTTTCGTATTTTTGGAAACTTCTGAATTGTAAATATTAAAGCTAAAATTATTCCTACAACTGATTTGCTCTCTGGAGTGTTTCAAACTTCTGGATTTTATTTTAATCTTACTATTGATATATTTTATCTTCCAACTAGTAGTCATTTTAGTAATATCAGTGCCTTCACTCAAGTATTTTCTCTTAATAAGTTCCTTGAAATGTCAGATGCGGAAAACAATGAAGTCGATGAACAAGCAGAAAACCATGACGTTGATGAACCTGATGATTTAGAAGATTATGAAGATGAGTTTGATGATGATAATGTTGAAGAGGAGATGGATGCATATGTATCTCTTGACCTCGTAAGTTCATATTTATATATGGGATGCATTCACAAGTAATTTGTATTAAGCATTCCTCATCATGAAGTCACCTGATGCATCGTCTTCTTAGGCTGTCCAGGAAGGGGATGTCTCTCTACATGATGATCCACGTATCCTTGGAATAAGACCATATTTATTATATCATTCTTCTCTTATTTGCACATGCTGATGGATGGGATTAGTTGAATGATCAGTAAACCTGCAAGAGAATTGGCATACTCCTTTTGTCTTTTCCTTCAAGGTCTGATTTTATGGTTTAGAGTCATACTACTTTTGCCTTTTCCTTTCTAGGGTCTTCTAGTGATCAACTTCTGGTTTATCAACCTTTAGCATTGTGTGCCAAGGATTTTGTTGGCAATTTTAGTTTCCTATATGCTACACAGATACAAACCACGATAATGTTTCAAGAGATTACTTGCAAGAGCTCTTTGGCAATTTTCCATCGAGTACAGCTGGGACGGATGAAGTGCAAGATGATCAGAGTCTTGGAGAATATCAGATATATGACCAATACAACGATGACTCTTATTCCGAAGATGAAGACTACTAAGACATCATGTTAGTGTTCTTTTTAATCTTCTGCAAAATCATACTTTCCTACATCTGGCAGTTTTCCATCACTTTCATACCATAATCTTTTCAGTGCTAAATCATTGTGGGTGTATTACATCTTAAATCATAAACAAATATTTTTCTGGTGCAACTATTGAGTATTCTTTTGATCTGAATAGTTATACTTTTCTTTATTTTTCCCTCATACTAATCTCAGTGAACAGTGTATTTGGTATGGCTACTAACTAACTCCCTCATCTTGTTTCGAATCTTTTTTAGGGGTAATTGCAGGCTAATTAGTGATGGAGTGAAGAACTGCTGCTGCAGAAAAGGGTGGGAATGAAGTATTTGCCTGAGCTCAAGTTTACAGGGAAAAAGCTTAGTGTTGCCTTTTTTTTTGGTTTAGTTTTATTTTAAGTTTTAATTTTTATGTTATGTTTCCGTCTTTTAGCTGGCTAAATGCTGAAGACATGAAGAAATACATAAATTACCCCCTAAACTTGTTCTGGAAAATCACTTTGCCCATTTTAACTTTACGAGCATCCTATTACCCCTTATTCTTGTTTGAACTTATATTAAGACAACCCCGCGACCCTAAGCTGCCATGTGGGGAAGGCAGTGAACTCACCTCCAGTTAGGAGCGTGAAGTCTGCATAGAACTAACAGAACGAATATTTTCAAGAGCTAACTTGTGCCAAGTGTTGTTTATAGTACTATCAATAGTTTGGAGACGAAAGTAATAATTTTTGTCAAATTTGAAGGTATTTTCACATTGTCTCTTTATTTAATCTTCTCTTAACTTTGGATGCACGTACCATCATAATAAGACAACTTTGTTATTTGATATATTATTCTGCACCCTGTCAAAACCAACAAGATTGGCTAAAGTTTACATTTAATTGCCTATAATACAAAAAACAAACCATCAATCCATGTAATTACAGTTCTTAGCATATTCTTAATAAGTTCAAAAAAAAAAAATGTGTACACATAAGGATGGAAAGAGATAGGCATAATAGGGGTTGAGAATCATGAGGTCGAGGTTGTGGAAAAGTTAAATTTTTTTTACAAGAGCATTCTAAAAAAAAGTGTCGATATTTTGAAATTCGAAGATAGTAATTAACAAGAGTCAGGAATTTGAACTAAAGGATTCTAACGTCAGAAATTTAAACTAAAGAACTATAAAAATTGTCAGAAATTTAAACTGAAGAACTATAAAAATTGCAAGTATGTGATACCTAAGATTCGAAGATCGTGGCAAAATCAGAAATTTAAACCAGAATTATATCCTAAACATGAAAATCTACACATTATGCATTAAGTACATGAATTCAAACTCAAACACAAGTGAAACATACAAAAAATATAGCTAAAAGACTAATTTTCACACCTTAGTGTATAATAAACATTATTTTCAGCATCTTTTGTTAATACCAATTCTTTTCTCCTTTTTTTTCAACTAATGATCTCTTTCCCTTCTCATATATATATATATATATATTCCACTTATGATCCCTTCGTTAGAAGCAAAGAAAAACAAGTGAAAACTTTGTAAATTTCTAAGTAAATAACCAAAAATACAATTTTCTTGTTCTAGGCAACATACATAAATGGGGAAGAAAGTCATAATGAATAATTCTCAATATCAAAAGAAGAAGAAATGTGACTTCAACAAATTGATAAAATTGTTGAAACCAAAAGTATATATTACTGACTCTTGTAATTTCAAGAATCTTGTTCAACAACTAACTGGAAATAATAATGGTTCAATTATTTCTTCATCATCTACACCACCTCAAGATCAAGTAAGCCAAGAATTGGATTTTTGTGAAGAATATAAGAGAATAGAATCATGGTTATTATTGGAGTCTGATAATTATTATAACTATGTAGAGTATCATCAACAACAATTAATGTCTCTATATGATTTTGATTATGATTTATGTAATCTTTTCTGATCTATATAAACATTTCAAGTGCATATATATAAATAGTCTGATCTTTCAGCAATATAATTACCGCTAAATATGTATTTTTCTGACATAGTCGAGTCCATCGGTTTTCGACCTGTTTTTTGTAGTGTGATTACTTGTAATTTTTGGTAAGTAGTAAATGTTACTCAAAAGGATAAAATTGCAAAGTGTCACATTTACAAATATTACATGTTCTTTGTTTGTATCATATGCTATACAAATGTACATTATGTAGTGAGAATAGGTGGGAGATACTGAGATTTGTTGCCAAGAATAGCAGCTTTTGTGTCTGGGAAGAACTTGAATCCAGGAAGTGTTGTAATCTGTCCTGTGTTCGAAATATCGATAGGGTAGCGAAGAAGGTGGCCTGGAAGATCTAGATCAAATGTATCACTTGAATAAAGTTTCCAGCTTTCTTCAGCCATGCCATTTACTTTCCTAACACATTCTAGACTCGAGGGATCCGCGAAAGAGTCATCTGCATAGTTTAGATGTTCACACCATAAGGACATTCGAAAACCGTAGATTTTTCCTCTAGGTGGTTGATTAGATGCAAGATGATATGGTTGGTAGCCACCCATAGCAATCTCAGAATCTCTTGCACCATCCATTGACCTTTGATTGATGTTAGCAGATCCAATTATAATGTATTCATCATCAACTTCAAGAAAGAACAAAAGAAGCAAACATTAGTTTGATCAAAATGATCAATAGAGGTAAAATTGGTACTCCGTCCGTTTCAATTTGTTTGTCTGGTTTCTGACTTGAGACGGAGTTTAAAAAAGTAAAAAAGACTTTTGAATCTTGTGGTCTTAAGCTAAAGATGTGTAGAATGTATCACTTAAACATGTTGTGGAAAGTTAGAATTGAAGAGTTGTTCAGAAAAGGAAAGAGATATTCTTTCTGAAACAGATTAAAAAGGAAAGTAAGACAAATTGAAATTGTTCACTCACCGATCATCAGTTTTGAATGAACGTAGATCATAAAGCGTCTGAATTCTTGAGCTCTTGCATAATTAGTATCTGGAACTGGTTTCTGAGGAGGTTTGTATTCTCCAAGCTTTTCGACTTCACGGTTTCCAAGACAGAAGAATGTCAAGTACTCTCTAGGATCAGCAGTAGTATTTCCCTTGGCCTTAAGGGCATTGCATATGTCTGTGTACATCATTTCCATTGTCCTTTTTTGCCAATCTAGAATTGCCTGAACAGAATCACTTTCCGGTATACCTTCTGGCCACATCGGTAGAACAATATAGACCGTAAATCTCTCCCCTGCTTGAATCTTGCTCACAATCTTAAGTGAGATCTCCTTTGGGATAAGATGCAAAGCTCCGATATCCTCGAGCTTGATATCATTTGCAGGCTTCCAACCATAGCAACTTCCAATAAAGTATTGGTTTTCAATGTAAATGAAGTTCTTAGCTCGACGAATGGCACTAATGTATGCATCATGGATACTTTGATCAATGACGTTGTTTTTCCCAGTAACAAGGCCTACCTCAGAAGCTTCTTCGGGGTTTACAGGGAAGTCAGTAACAGCACCACCATCAATAGACCGAAATATTTGAACATTCCAGGTTTCTCTATCTCTTGATGCTGTAACTTCCGTTGGACGAATAATAAACTTATCAAGCTCATTCATTGAGTAGATAAATCTATTTCCAATCTGCTTCCTCCACCTTTGCTCAAAATTATACAAGACATCCCACGCAACGGGCCCTTCTAGCCTACAATGAATGTCATGCCAAGGCTCTCTTGGACCACCTTTCGCGATTGAAGAACCTGGAAAGGTAGGCTGATAGAAATCTTGCTTATGTACTGTGTCCAATGTCCTGAATAATGAGTGATCTCGAGTATCATATCGTCCATCACAAAGATCAATACCACCAAGAAAACTCACTATCATCCTTTTATGTGACATCCCTCCTGGAATTTCAGTGTCTACAACAATCGTCTTTTGATGATGAGTAAACATTGTACCAACTTGAAACCCCTGAATCACTGTCTTTCCACTATCAGCATTACGCGGACATAAACAACAGTGGACATCTGTGTTCTTAAAATAATCCGCGGTTTCTTGATCATGAGTTGACATTAGTCCATCTCTTTTTAGTACCTCATCTGAAGTTATATCATCCCAAACTAACAAAAGAACATTAACTCCTTCACTTGCTTTCTTTTTCAGGAGCTCCCCGAGAGTAAGTTCTCCACCTACCTTTGGCCTTTTTGGATTTCTTATCAAGGTAATTTTCGTATACACAGACCATCCGGCTATATAAATCATATGCTTTGCATTGTTGATTGCATCAAAAATATCTTCCCAACATCTCTGAGGTTCAAAAAGTCCTTGTGACTTGAGATAATTTGTGATATCATCGTCTGAAATGTCTGCATCGGGGTAAAGTGTAACTTGACACCCCTGTCTCTCCTTGAAAAACGTATACGGGACTCCTCCAAATGCAGGGGAGGTAATGCCTCTAGACCAATTACTGTCTTGCTTTACGCTATAGAACTGCAACCTTACATGGATTTTTGAATGACCACTTATCGGATGCCTCTCTTCATCTACTATAGGTACCCATCTATCGACTATATATCGATTCAAGACTTCCTCAACAGGGAGATAAGCTCTTCCAATTAGTGTTGCACTAACAGGATTCTCATCTTTTACTGTAAAAATGATGTTAGAAACCTCATGAGCACAGTAGAATCGAAATGTGTCATTCCAATGAGGGTTGGAAGGCTCATTTTCCGCGATTCTAGTTCTTCCAACTCTAGCCTTATCTAAATCTATGGTTGCATAAAGTTTTGTAGCAGAAATCTGCAAAATTTGTAACACATTGTGAAAAAAAGTTTAAAATGGATAACGGATAGAACTTTCTCTGTCCCAATCTATGTGACACAGTTTGATTTGACACAAAGTTTAAGACAGAAATGAAGAGTTGTACTTCTTGACAGTTTATGCGACTATAAATTATTTCATTAAGGGTAAAATGGTAATTTTGAAGTTAAACTATTTCCAATTATAGAGAAGTGACATTTTTTTAAGACAGACTATAAAGGAAAGTATGTCACATAAATTGGGACAAATACAACAACACACTAATTATATTAAAGACGGTACCTTTGGCGCGCAGAAGAACAATTTCTTGACATTGTTCAAAACTCTTTTGGTTAGTTTCTGGGGAGATGTCTATAAGTAAAGATATGGAGATTAGAAAAATGCTTGAGGCTAAAATGGATCAAATATTAATAAGCACATACATATGTATTATCACCATTATATTGAGAATTCATTTGTACTAATATAATGTCATCAACCTTAATCAACACTTGTTAGGCATCACACTTCATTGATTTTAGATTTTAGTAATTTCTATAACTGATTGAACTAAAAATAGCTGACAGATGTATAGTATTTGTATAACATGTGTATGATCGTGTATAATGAGATATAATTTATTTATATCAACTAGAAAAAGTAGACAGTAAATTTGTCCAGATATTTCCATTAGCTATATGTTACTTCTTCTCCATGGGAAAATAAAGAAACAAGATTTTGTGTCACATGGCTAAATTTTTGTCATTTTTATATCTTGAATTACTATACTATATGAGTAATAAATTTCCAAGGCACACAACCCTTCTATGCATGCAAAATATTACTCCAAGTTATAATTAATCAACAACAATATGTCTCTCGTGAGTGTGGCATGCACCTTTGTATCTTTCTTATTCGCTACAACGAAAGAGCTACCCTCACCTAATCATACTTCAAAAAGCTTAGATTCTATAGGTGTAATTATAAACTCTTTAATATCTTAAATCATGTAATTGGAAAGTGTTAGCCTCAAAAACCTTTGATACTTTGGAATACACCATGAGCAGTCATACTCATCACCATTAATACATCTAGTTCACTAGAAGGTATCATAAAAAGATTGAATGAGTTCATTAACATTAAAATTTAAACTATGGTTTCATAGTTTTACTACAAAAATATGCCTCTTAACCTTGTGCAATTATGACCAAACTAGTACATGAATCAATTGACTTGTCAAATTTTTCTTTTCTTTTTTCTCTCTTTTTTTCATTGCTTATTGTCAAATTATAGAAGCGGATTTGGTATTTAAAATCGATGGAATCAGAATAATTATGATTGTATGAATAAAACTTAAAAGAGATAATTAATGGTAAAAAGTATATTTGAAATATCACGTTTTTTGTGAGTTTTCTATCTGATAATGCAGGTGTTATTAGGTATTCTTTTTTACTACTTACCTAAACTATCATCAATTATTTTTTCAAAACACACCTCAACTATCCGTTGTTCTCTTTTCCCACTTGAACGATGGTGATATTTCAGGAAGAAAAAGAAAACAACCGACAATTAATGTATGCTTAGATAAATAGCTAGTAATAATTCAAGTAGGAAAAACAAACTACTAATAATTCAAATAGGAAACTCACAAAAACATGATACTTTAGATATATTTTTTTATTGTTAACTCAGATTAAAATTCTTTTTTCATATGTATACATAGTTCGAGCAGAAAACTTACCGGTCCACAACAATCAGCACAACCAGTCCTTATCTTATCAATTTCATAAATTGTAGCATGAAGAGTACCATGCAACAAACGTGGACCCATTTTTCAGCTAAGATGGAGAAAAAAATAAAAGCAAGTCAAATGAGATAAAAATATAAAGCACAAAAAATGAAGAAAGTAAGTAATAAAGACAAAGAACCTTAAAAAGGTAGTTTTTGTCCTTAAGGAGATGAGAATTTGTGATATATACTATTAATAAAGACTTATATATATAAAGAAGACAAAAAAAGGTTTTACTATAATTCTTGGAATCATGTAATACATGAGTTGAAGCAACTTCTTTAGGAGGAATCACCTATTCTAAAGAAAGAATTATCTTTTGCTTTGAATTGCTTTGTTTGTGAGGTTTGTGTACTTGATCCCAAAGAAGAAGTAAATAATTTCATGATTTCTACAATATTGTATGTGCCTGATATATACGATACTTTTTCTAGCCAATATACATAGATTATATACATATTATAAATGGATTATTATACATATATTAGATGTCAGACAACTATTTTTAGTTTAATTAGTTAGGTGGACGACTATTAACCCCCCCCCCCCCCCCCAAAAAAAAAAAAAAAATAAATTTGAAAAATATTTCATATCGAAATTCTAGGTCAGGTCCTGTGTCAAATCTTAGGGTCGGATTTTGGAATGATCGTCGGGGTCATGTCCTAGTTCGGGTGTCGTGGTCGGGTCCTAGCTCGATTATCGGGGTTGATTTTTGGGTCATAAATTATTTTCCTAAAGAGTATTTTCTAGTTTCAAGCCAAAGCTAAAATATATTTTCTAGAAAATGTTTTCCATTCACCAACCGAACATTAAAAAAAAATTTAAAAATATTTTCTACTTACCAACCAAACATGACAAAATAAATTAGAAATCAACTTGGTTTCCAAGAAAATATTTTCATTCGTACCAAACACATCCTTATAGTGACTATATTTATACATTTTTGAGATCCTTTAGGGGTGTTGCTTCAATTTATATTTCATCCTTTCATATTAGTTGATCACTTTTCATTTTATATGGTACTTAAGAAATCATAAATAAAAAGATATAAATCTACATAAGATATAAGTCATGTTTTTTAATTTTGAATTTAAACCATTTCAACGTTAGTTTGCCCATATAAATCCGTATGACCTATAAACAAATCAATCTATATTAAAATAAAAAGTGAAATTACCAAAATACCCTTTTTAAAACCTAAATATCCCATTAAACCCTTCATATTAACCTAAACTATTTTAAATAACTTACACAAATAGCCCAAGGCAACCCTTCATACTCAACCTTTAGTGGAAGCTTAGAAGCATCCTTTTTCTTTGCCTCAAGAGTTGTTTGGCAAGATTCTCAAGCAGAAGCAATATTAATCATGTTACATTTGTTATAAATATGAACTTTGTCGCTGGTCCGTTCCTATTTTGTTCATAGCTAACGAAAATCTGTCACTAAGTAGAATTAGCAATGGATTTTGCTGTTTAGCTACAAAACTTGACCCTAGCTAAATCCATTTTTTTTTTTGTAGTGGGTTACTCCATCATTATTACTCAATCCAATTATGTGTGATAAAAAATCAAGACAATCAATTTATAAAAATAAAGAATAATATGTTCACACTATATTAAACTGAAATCACACACCCAAAAGTATAGACTATAGTCTATATATTATATATATATCCAAACAGAGTTCTAACAGCTTGAATATGAAGAACTTCATAATATTTTTTTGAAAATATAACAGAACACATATCCTTCTCTTTCTCTTGTAAATTTAATAAAGAGAAACATAAGTAGCCAAAAAACCGTTGTTAAAATGTGAACAATGTAGAACAGTTCAATTTCTTCCGAAAATCGAGTTTATTGACAAAGACTATAAGACCAACGGCCAATGCTGTTAAACTGATCGTGTACTTTGTTTTTTCACTGATGGCAATATGCTGAATCTTCATACTTTCCATCCCACCTGTTGATCAGATCATGTTCAACGATGAAGTTACTCACGAGTCTATCTTTTCTCGGATACAACGTTAAGCAAGCACAATTGTTAACACAGTATGCAAATGAAACTTGCACCAGTTCATACCTGTCTTGTTCATTTTCCGAAACCTTGAGCTCAAAATCTTCTTCAAATGGCTCAAATACAAGGTTGACTTGCTCGTCCTCAACGTTTTCAAGAGTTGAAGGGTCCCACTGAGGATGATTGCAGGTTAGATAACAACGTCCCAAGGTGGAGAGGACGCAAAGAGAGAGTAAAGTTAGTATAATCACATTCAAATCCATTATGCTTTAATTTCCCAAAATGTAGAATGTGACATAATTAGAAACACAAAATGTCCCCGAAAATGTGTGAGTGTGTGTGTGAGTGAGAGAGACATACTTTCGGAGAATTGTCCTTGTCGATGGTAAGAGCTCTGATACCCTTCATAATATGAGAGGGAATGCAAGTTAGATTCGAGAAGATCAATTATATCGAAAGCTGAACAGAATTTCAGTGATTACCTCATAGACATCACCAGATATTCTTGCTCTTAGTGTATGTATTGTTATTCTGAATTCTTTCTTCAGACATTCAGATAAGGTTTGCTTCCTCCCTTCCCGAATCTGAAAATATTCGAACATATATAAAACAATGCAGAGTATACAGCATAAGAGAAGCAACTCTTTTGATCAAAAGGATTAGCAATGTAACATTGATAGGAATCCAAAAATTCGTCAAATTGCTACTAAATATGCATCACAGGACTCAGTTAACGCATAACAAGTCAAGCATATCTTTCCCTTTTAACTCAAAATGTACAACTGATGTAACATTTTCACCATATCCTTCAAAGCAATCACAACTTATTAGGAGCACGGATATTGTCCGCACAAAAGCCAGTATCACTATGAACCTACTAGTAACAGGAAAAGTCGAATGAGCATAGTCTGCTCCACTAGAATTCAAATGAAACGACAATGCTTTTGTCCTAATACACAGTTAGGTGCTATTTTGCATAAGTTTGAAGAAGATAGACTATTCCAGCTCTAGATAAACTGAGAGCTGCTGTATCAAATACGAAGGGAATGTGACCATTTCGATGGTCTACTCTATGATAGACTATAAGGACTTAGAAAAGAAAGATTATATGAACCATCACCATATCCGGGAAGGAAAGTATTGACTGATTTTGTATGAAACAAAAAGGAGGAACTAACCGATCTTAGAGTGATTTTTAGACCTGTTGGGGATGACCGTTTTAGGCCTTTAAGCACCGGCACAATCCAACCATTTCCCTCTTTGCCAGCTTCAGTTTCCTGAAAAGAAAGAAACCATCGAGTTATTTGTGTTATATCTCTCACAAATCATCATGTTTACAATGCTGTGAAGAATTGTCTTACAAATGAACTGATAATATCTGCAACCGAATCCTTGGAGAAGCACTCATCAATTATTGACTGCCTGCATGAGCTAACATATGTTACTATTGATTTTCTTGATGAAAGAGTATAGAGTACATTAATTAAGACAAATGTTACTTTTTCAAGATACTTTCTTCATCGATCTGAACGTCTGTCGAGAATTCCTTGATTGCAAATCCGACAGCATCCTCGTCGCCAGTGTTTAAGCTTAGTAAGTGCTTCTCTAGCTCTGGCAGTTTCTGACATTTTAAATAGCAAATAGAGTTAACTCTATAATTGGTCAAAGAACATGAAAATACAATCTCAAGTCATTCACAAAATCGAACACCGTTAAAATTTTATGTACTTGATGTTTTAAAAATTTTGTGCTTCATCCATCTGCAGGGACTATGTTGATTTTCTGGCTGTCTGGCATAAAAGTCCTATTATGAACTAGGGAACTTGACGAGAGACAAATCAAACAACATTTGTTGATAAGGTAGTTTATAAGAGAATAACTCAGCCATTGCTTCCATTAGTCAGCTTTATTGGATGGCTCATTCCAGTCTGAAATCACACAGTCGAAAGAGTTGGTTGGTAATTCAAACCTTAATGAAAGCATTCTCTAAGGGCACTGCCCGAAGGGCCTCTTCCCGGTATGTACATGTATCAATCAAGTGGATTTTATTCTGGTGGGATCCATTCAATAAAAGAAAGAAAAAGCAATTCAAGGCCAAAGGCCATAAGGGCGTCAAGGGGGACGCCCTATGAAGCCACAGTATGGGACGGAGAGATTCTTTCTCTTTACTAGAGTTAAGACTATACATAATACAGGGAGAGAAAGACTTAAGTCGACTCAAGTGGAAATAATCCTGGATCTGAATAATTTCAAATTAAATAATGTACATACAAGTTTATCAACATGTAGGAGAACTGGAGAAGGTATTATAGTTCATTCTGGATTTGCAGGATTGACTATGTAAATGAATTGTATGATATATCTCTACCTTCAAGCTATTAGCCGAATTCTTTTGGTTGAGCTAGAACGCAAGGAATTATAAGATATCAAAGAGATTGGAGCGCACACATGTTCCAAACTACAATTTTTGTCCATTAGACTCACCTCCAGAGGTACAAAATGTGTTGCAAGTCCAGCAGCAATCAATTCTTTACCGTTCAGCCTCGCTCCAGTTAAACCCAAGTATTCCCCTACATAAACAGTAAATGCATCACAGATTCTCCATTGGTTCATCGATTAACATAAATAGCATAAAGACAAACTACTTTGTCCCGATGCTATTTTAATGCTTACCGAGTCTACCAGGAAGCCGAGAAAGCATGTATGAGAAACCACAGTCCGTGTGGAAGCCTATACTTGCTTCAGGAGTGGAGAAAACCTATAAAACAAGAGTAAAAATGCAATATAGTTCATGCATTACTTGAAGAAATAAAAGTACAATATACTGTAGTAGATATATTAGAACGAACCGTCTTTTCAGTCACAACAGAGAACTTCATTGGAGCCATTAAGGATGCACCTCCACCCATTGAGATTCCATGAACAAGAGCAACCTGTACAGTGCATAAAACGAAAGTCGGAGACGAGTTTTCAGAATCAACACGCTCTCGTTTCTATTTCAATATAAGGATTTCAGAAGAGTCGTATGAATACTGCACCATGGTTTTCTTATATGTATGAATGTGATTGCAAAGCCAGTACATTCGATAAACAACTTCGAGGCAGGAATCCTCTGTGAAGTACAAGTTCCAAATGTCAGTCAACAAATGGTAATTCAATAGTCTAAAGCTATGTTGCTCGAACTCTCCAAAAATGCTGCAGCACAGTGTCAGATCCTCCAAAAGTAATGATCCGACACGCACCTGGTGACATTTTTTAAGAGTCCAAGCAACATAGGTCTAAAGTAAACCACTGAACTTTTACTGTTACAGTCTCTTACTTGAATTCCTGCCATTATAGAACATTTTCAAATCCCCGCCAGCAGAAAAAGCGCGGCCAGCTCCCTGTTCATTTTATGAAAAACGAAAACAAGGCTAAATAACATTTTCAAAATTCTCATCTCAATCATTTGTCAGCAGTAGCTAGAGATTACAGTAATATAAGAAACAATAAAATTTGAAAATTTTGGAGAGCAGAAACAGATTACTAACCTTGATGATAACAAGTTTTGCTTTCTCATCTTCCTCCCACTTCTCGAGATTCGCTGCCAGCGGTTCTACCTACTTGAAGGAAATTAAAAGTTTTATTATATGCACTAATGCTCTGAATTATATTTACATAATCAGGTCACTAACAAGATACTTAAAACTTAAAAGCAAATCTCTATGATATGTATTACTCTGTCCGTTTCAATTTGGTTGACGGTTGTCTTCTGTTTCAAAAAGAATGTCTCTTTCCTTTTTTAACAACTCTTTTAATTTCAACTTTGTACCTGACATGCTTAAAACGATAAGATTAAAAGTCATTTTAGTACATTCTACTTTTCTTTAGTTTAAAACCACAAGATTCAAAAGTCTTCTTAATTTCTTAAACTCCGTATCAAGTGAATGTCAGACAACCAAATTGAAATGAAGGGAGTAATTGGTAGCTTTCTTAAACTTCGTACCAAGTGAAAGCCATATAATCAAATTGAAACAAAGGGAGTAATTGGTAGCTTTCTTAAACTCTGTATCAAGTTAAAGCCAGACAAACAAATTGAAACAAAGGGAGTAATTGGTAGCTTTCTTAAACTCCATATCAGGTTAAAGCCATACAAACAAATTGAAATAAAAGGAGTAATTGGTAGCTTTCTTAAACTCTGTGTCAAGTGAAAGCCAGACAAACAAATTGAAACAAACGGAGTAATTGGTAGCTTTCTTAAACTCCGTAGCAAGTGAATGTCAGACAAACAAATTGAAATGAAGGGAGTAATTGGTAGCTTTCTTAAACTTCGTACCAAGTGAAAGCCAGACAAACAATTGAAATGAAGGGAGTAAATGGTAGCTTTCTTAAACTCCGTACCAAGCGAATGTTAGACAAACAAATTGAAAAGAAGGGAGTAATTGGTAGCTTTCTTAAACTCTGTATCAAGTTAAAGCCAGACAAACAAATTGAAACGAAGTGAGTAATTGGTAGCTTGCATTGACGAATCCAAAATTTGAACTTCATGGTTTTAGAATCAACATTTTACCACAACTACATGATCTAAGCTAAAGTTACTGAACCCTATTATAGGTTCTTCACTAGGTCCACCCAAAATCTTTACACTATCGATGGATATAACTTAAATCAGATGTAACTAGAAATAGATAATTTCAAGAATTCAAATTCTTCAACATACCACTTTGGGTGAAATGATATTCAACTGTTTTGGGTTATTCAAGGTAACAACTCTAACATTTCCAAGTTCTTCAACCAAAACAACCTGAAATGAACAATCAAAATAATTCAAGAATCAAGATCCACTAGAAGATAATTGATTGAAACATGTAAAGAACTTAACTTTATATCCTTTAATTGAAATTTCAACTAACCTCTTGTTCAAGATTTACTGTTTCTTGAGCCATGATTAATCAAATTCCCAAAACAAGAACCTTTATAAGGAAAACACAATTTCAATCAAGAGAATCTTAAATACAAATGCTTAGTATAATTCCACGAGCGAAATCTGGAGAGAATAGAATATACGCACAACTTAAAACAAAACAAAAGAAGAAGGTGGGATTGCACTTACAAGATCAAATTAGGATGTTGAAAGTGACTTGTAATGCAATAATAAAAAAGAAGAGCAACATAGGCTATGGAGTTTTTAATAGTACACTAGTTGTGGATGGTTGTTGGCTGAGTTTCCTTCCTAGTGTTTGGTAACATAATTACATACCTACCTACCACTACCCCTTTTTAACTTTTTTTTTTTCTTTTCAGAAAGTTTTAATAAACACTTTTTTGAAAAGTACGTTCTTCGTTTTAATTTGTTTGTTTTATAATAATTTAAAATAAAATTTAAGAAAATAAATAAAAAATTTGAATTTTGTGGTTTTAAATCAAAGAGAAAGGCTTAAATATATCATCAAACTTTCAGAAAATGTTCATTTATGTCATCCGTTAAAAGTTTGGCTCATCTATGTCATTTCCGTTTGAGAAAAGGTTCATCCATGCAATTATTTGTTAACTGAAATAGCATAAATGAGCCAAACTTTAAAGGGATTGCATCGATAAGCCTTTTCTCAAAGTTGGATAGCATATTTGAGTCTTTTCCTTTAAAAAAATGATTTAATTAATGACGTGGTTGAATGATAATTGACCACATGTAAAAAATGATTTTGCTAAACCGAAACTTTTTTTTAGTTAACAAATAATGGTTAGATGAGCCAAACTTTAAACGGATGACATAGATGAGCCTTTTCTCAAAGTTCGATAGCATTTTTCCTACTATAATCGATCACATATTGTTTAAATATCAAATAAAATTATGTAAGATCCCTTGATCGAATATACAAAATAAAAATTTGCTAATATGCCTTTGAATATTAAACGAACATTTATGTGACTTCATGGTTTGATTATCTAACCCGTTCAGCAGCCCATATTGACTCGTTTGAGTCCTACCAACCCCATATTGAATTTTGTGGTGCGATGACACCTTAGCTCGTTCGAACTTTTTAAAAATATTAATAGGTATGTATCAGAAATTTTAAAAGTAAATGTATTGACATGAGTGTGACAATAAGATTGAAGAGTCCAAGCAACATAGATGATATCTCAAGAGATTGAACATGCGACAGTTAATCAAAACCTTAGTAACTATTTAGTTTGGTATATTAAAAATAATGTATCGTATAAAATATTTTTAATATTCTTTAACTTTATACATTTTTAGAGGTAATTGCATTTTTAATCATGCTAATACATGTATTATAACATTGATATTTAATACTATGGTTTGCCAACTACTCCGTCAATTTTAATTTGTTTTTAGCATGTGTTTGACTTAACATGAAGTTTTAAAAAAAAGGACGGTTGAGTCTTGTGGTCTTAAATTAAAGATATGTCAAACATATCAATATATTCTTTAATCTTCCGGTCTTAAACATGTTATGTGAAAAGTTGAAATTAAAGAGTTGCTAAAAATATTTTTTACACGGACTACAAAAAAAAAGTAGATTAAACAAATTGAAACCGAGAGAATGTTAGTTACACATATGATAATACCAAATATTTTTAAAATGTACCAAATAAAGAATACATATTATCATAACTAATAAATGTATTATTTTTTCTAACACCTTCTACCGAACGATCCTTATTCTTTATTCAAATTTATAGAATGGATTTTATGGGCTACCAAATTTTCCTATTGCAACCAATATAAAGTGAACTGGGCCGGGCCTCAAGACCCAAAGACTATCTATTTTAGGAGAACAAATTGGGTTGAAAAGATGTTGGAAGTAGCCACTATTTAAGTTAAGTGTGGGTTTACAAAATATTTAAAGTTTAGCCACTTGAAAAGGGGGAATTGACAAGAAAAAGAAGTGGTTGCACAAATTATATGTAATTTCAAAGTTCATCATTAATTCAAAATCTATTAGCTTTTCCTAATTGGGAGGGATATTATATTGGGTTGAATCGATCTACATGAACGATCTAATTTTGTTCAATCAAAATTAACTTAACATTCCATAACAAATACAGCCTCCCAATAGGATTCTCTAAGGGATAAGAAAATAAAAACATATGTTAGAAATTAATTTACTCCACAATATTTAATTTATTATTCTACATATATATAATTTTTCCTAAATGGTGAAATTAGATGCATCATATTCCACTAGAAAAACAAAAATGAGAAGTGAGACCTTGATTGATACAAACATCAGCATTTCATCTGGAAGAACTTCGACATGTGTTTTGACTGTTGGTTACAATTTTCCAAGAACCAATGGTTTCCAAGAAATATAACATGTCCGATACGATAAAATTAGTTTATAAAAATATAATTATTCAATCGGTTCAAATAACATGTGTTGTCGACCTATTTATATATATTAACTTAACCAATTTTGATTCGTTCAATAAGCACATTTAAAAATCGGATTAATAAAAATCACAAAATATTCTTTAAAAAATAATTTTTTTTGGTTTGATATGTAACATTTTTTATAAGTTCTTAAACAAGTTATTAGAAAATGAATAAATAATTTGAAATGTAATAAGTATTGAACGGATTGAATTACGACTTGTATGTTAGTCTAGTGAATTGATCAACTAATTCAATATTTCATTTTGATAGTCAAAATTCAATTTAGACCGCTCATTTAATATCCGAGTAACAAATTAATAATTTGTAAATTTTACTTAAATTCAGCTAATGAAAAGTATTTAGGGAGCATTTAATTACATGATGGGGATGAGTATACGTTTATTAGATTTGTGGAAAGTATACTATAGAAGAAAACAAGAGTTGACTGACTTAGAATTAGAATGAGTGAATGGAAATAGTGGAAGAGTACCTGACTCCCTCCGTCTCAATTTATATGACATTATTCGTTTTTTGAGAGTCGGACAGTTTAAGTTTGATAGGAAATTGGCGCATGAAATCTTTAAATTTCTTGAAACTAAATTTATATATTTGCAAAATTACATAAAAAAAATATTATAAGACAATAATTGACAATTCAAAATATTTAAAAGATATATATAAAAAATTTACAGTCGAAGATAGACTTATTTAAATCTCTAAATCTGAGGTGACACATAAATTGAAACGGAGAGAGTATCTTGTGACTCAGTTATAAATACATTTTATATATTTTAAAATTTAATACTTAGGTACCTTATATTATACAACATCTTTATAAAAGATAGTGACATAATTACAAATATACCTCTTGTATTATAAAAATTAAACATGAATAAAACATCTCACATTAACAGAGTTTTGACATGATTGCTAATTAACATGATTCTAAAGTATAATTCGTTGCACAAAACATTTCACATTAGCATATTAGTCCAGTGAAGAGGAAGGGAAAGGGTCATACCTTATTCAAGAGGTGTGTTGTAGAGGGTTATTGACAGTTTAACCTAATTCAAGTGTTAGTAATTGTTTTCACGATTTGAACCCGAAAATTCACATGGCTCTAGTTATTGAAATTTTCAAGACAAAACTTTGTAAATTTTGAAACTATTGAAGAAAAAAAAGTGAAGTCATTAACTTGGTCCGTTGAAGACGTTATTTTGTTTTCCATCTCACCTTCTTCCTTACGTCCACATGCATTAAATATGTAATGCAACGACTCTTGGTGAATTCATGAAGATATACTTATTAAAATATGTTTGTTACGATACAAAATGTTTTTCTGAAAAAATAGGTGAGTTTCTTACCTATTTATTGTTGTTTATAAGCAAAAAGATAATATTATCTCATTATTTTTCTTATTCCATTAGGTAAGTGAGAATGATCCCACATAATTGGACCGGGACGAGATTCTTCGACTCGTTATATAACTAGGGGATTTTTTCTTCTTTTGAGCTAAGTTTTTAGGGTGTGAGTTAGACCCATGATTCACTTTTTAATGTGGTATCAGAATCAAATCCATATATATAATCGATGTGGGGCCTCGGACTGTGCAGGGAGAGAGGGTGATGATATATCCCCGAGGCCCCGATCCATGATTGTACACTCTCCAATTCGGACAATGTCCGGGTGTTGGAAGGGTGGGTGTGGGTGATGAGAATGATCGTCCGACGACGAGATCTCTAGATTTCTTATATGGCTTGGACAATCATCCCCTTTGAGCTAGCTTTTGAAGTGTGAGTTGCACCCAAAGTCCATTTTATCATAAAGTCTTCTCATTTTTTAGAAACCTATTTTTCTAAAAAGAATATTTTTTATGAAAAACATTTTTCAGAATATATTTTCCTCCGTCCCAAGTCCACCCTTAATGACTTTTATAATATATGTCATCTTCATAAGTCATAACATACTGATAATTCTAATAACTGCATTGTCCTAATCTTTAATGCGTGTTATTTACGACTTACAAATTAATATATTTCTATTTCCACCCTATAAATACCCTCAAAATATAAACTATTTTCCTCAAGGCAATTTCTCAAGCATTTCAAAAAAAAAAACACCCTCTTTCTTTCCAAGAATTAAAATTATCTCACCCTCAAATCAATATTTATATTCCCTTTTTCAAACCTAGAGAATGAATAAGGTATTTATATATTTTTTAAATGTGTTTTTTTTTACTAATTTGAGTCTAGTTTTAATTGAAAAATGATATCTAGCTAGCAAAGTGGCTATATTTTTTTAAAATTATATTGGTTCATTTACTAATGTATGGTCTTATAAAATTTGGGCAGCAAAAGGTTGTTATTAGGTTATCCATAAATGGTCATGATAAAAAATCAAGGTCCAAGGCTTTCAAAATTGCTGTTTCTCAGCCAGGTATGTAAGGTACATGTCATATATTTATTAGTTAGGTGCATACATTCGGTCTTTCGTTTCATTTTATGTGATACAGTTTAGAAAACGATGAGATCAGTTAGAACCTACCCTATTCGGTTAACCTCAACAAAAAAATACTTTATATATGTGTGTATATATCTTGAAGAACTACTATCATGCATTTTAAAAGGACCCTTCAAATATATCTGTTGGATTTGGACATCGAATCATCGTGCCCCTTAGGCCTCAAATTACTTCAATTAATGTATTAAAGATAGTGATGCACCTATCGTGTCCAAATCCTGAGTCCGTCTCTGCTACTAAATATTTCAAACTCCTATTGATTTTTCTATGTCCCTCTAGGTGTGAATTCAGCAGCTATGAAAGGGGGAGAAAATAACCAATTAGAAGTGGAGGGGGAGCAAATTGATGCAGCAGTGCTAACCAAATTGCTTAGGAAGAAATTGAAGAAAGGAGCAGAGTTGTTAAGTGTTGGCCCTATTGACAAGAAAGATGATCCAAAAATAGAATTAGTTCCAATGATGCAATGGCCATCTAATAATTATTATCCATATCATGTTGTACCTCAATATCCATTTTATGAAGTTACAGAATCATATCGAGGTGGTTGCTCAATTTTCTGAAAGTAGTGTCGATTTATTGTCACAATTCATGAAGTAATATATTGTTGGGTTTTAAAGGTGTGAATAGGAAATGAAGGGTTGTAACTTTGCCGAAGGGTTGTGACCTTTATGAAAGGTAGTGTCTCTTCTAAAGGGTTGCGACCGTTTGAAAGGTTGTGCCTTTTCCAAAGTATTGTTACCTTTTTGAAATGTTGTCTTTTTTCCAAAGAGTTGTGACCTTTACTCTTTGTTGGCTATAAATAGAGAGACTTTCTCTCATTTTTCTGCATTGAATTCTTTCCTTCTTCTGCATATATTTCTTACAAAACAAAATTGATCTATCGTGTCTGTGTGTGATCTCGTTGCTGTCTTTTTGAGTTCGTTGAAATTATCGAAGTTTGAGGTACCACTATTTCTTTAATGGTTAATCCGTTTTATCTTGGGAGAAATTAATCTATAACCTCGGGTACTTGAGAGAATTAAATTTCTTAAGGACACACAGTGGGTTCTGTAGACTCGGATAGTTCTTTTCATCTTTTATTATTTCTGATTTGCTAATCTGAATACAGGAGATAACATATATGAGCTTGAATTTGAAGTTGTTGAGTTTGAATTTATCCATGTTACTATATAAATAAATTAACCTACAATAACATGTAACTCTTCATAGCAAGTCTGATACAATAACTTAAAATGTAGAGTAACTATTTACTATATATAGTCAGGTAGATTGCTTTCATAGTGTCAACGTATATAACTTAAATCATTACGATTATTACTAGTCAAAAATAGCAAAACAATTACTTATATGCAAAAGAAAAGGGAGCTTTAAGCAAACCTATATTTTTTGGTGTTGCCAATTGGTATTGATGGATCTGCCTGTCTCCTCTGGTACCAACTAGGAAGAGTGTCAATTTTTTTTGACAATGCTGTTCTTAGTTGGCATCCAGGGAGCCAGGCAGAACAATTTCATTTCTTGGACTTGGATATATATATATATTCCTGCAAATTTCCACAAAGAAAATGTGACGTTAACAAGTCGACTCATGTGTCCTAAATCAACACAAGTGTTACTTACTAGAAGAGAAAGAAATTAAGCAATATTACATTCGATTCATATTATATGTCTTTATTATAACAATATTAATTGGAGAAGTATGGGTGAATTCTAAAGAGTCAATAAAGTTTTTCGAACAATTTTAAATACTTAGGAACAAATTTAATTTTCCAAAACGACGAATAATATGGACTAAAGTAGTGATCCTTTATTTTCTATGGAAAAAATGTAACAACCTAGCTCGCTAATTTGTTAATTTCTAGTTCGAATTTGAGCAGAGTACATAATATAGTTGCGAAATGAAGGGACTCTCACCTACACTTTATTTCGTAGCTCTTCCCTTTACTTTACTTCACTCGTTATCACTAGACTCCGCATATCTCATGATAAATAATCGAAAGAAAAACATCACTATGAAGTAATTTGAGTGAGTGCTTTTTAAAAAGGACTTCGCAAAATATTTAAAGGTCTAGGAAAAAGGCAAGACAACACAAAATCCAAGCCACTTTGGGCAGCAGACGGCAGATATGCCTACAAAACGCACAGGGGGTCGATATAATTTAATGATTATATTATATGGTGATGAAACCAATCAAATTGTGTGTTGCTTTGTGTATTTTTAAGAGTTTTGGATTTTTGCTTTTGATTTGAAAGATTCATCTTACTACTCACTTTTTTAAAAAAAACTCACTCCCATCATGATTAACTTTAGGAAGAAAAAAATAATATTAGTTTAATAGGAAAATGACCAAATTGCCCCTAAAGTTTGTGAAATGGAACATATTTAACTTATGTTAACTACGGAATACATGACATTATCGAGTGCTAAGGCTTCGTAGTTTGAAAATAAGGCAAATTTAAGTTATTTAACTAGCACAAAATATAAATTTATCCTCAATTATTAATAAATGACAAATCTATTCCACTTCGCATCGTTCTTGAGAAAAATTGACCATTTGCCCTAGTTCGATTTAAATATATTTGGTGTTACAAATTTATTTTGGTACTATTACTTATTAGCATGACTTTTGACAAGGCCAAAGCCACTGCATGGGACAAATCCAGCCTTGATTGGGGCGTTTGACGGATCCTTTCATGGGCATTAATCATTAATATATATCATTTAGAAGATCATGATAATAAGTATAATTAGGTCTCATTTATTTTAATTAAGATTAATAATACTAAATTTAAATACATATATGAATATTAATTAAGATATGCGTTAATATAAGATTTAGACTTTCGAATCTGAATATATACATATAATTATTTAGATATTATATTCAAATATAATTATTAAATAATTAAAATTGTTTCATTTTTCAAAATTTGAATGTATAAAAGAAAATCTTTTAATGGTTCATGATTATAAAGTTCAACAAAATATTAAATTAATCTAATATTTGTTGTATTAGCTCTGAGTTTTTTTTTACCATAATTTTCCTTTCCCTACTTGGTCTTCCTAGTGGTCTTTTAACATTTGGTGGCAATACAATTTGCTCCAACATATCATTGACATTATATTATGTGTGACACCTCAACTTAAGATAAGAAGTTTCATATCTGCTAAGAGATATGTTGAGTATATAAGTAAGCAGATATTACTAACTAGCGACGCGTTTAAAAGGTGTGTGGACCTAGGCTCACTAGCGGGATGGGCCTATCAGAGCCACACATATGCCAACTTTGTCGATACAGGCTAGATTTTAATGAGTTAGACAAATCCCGATAAGGCGGGACAAACCTTAGTATTGAGTTTAGGCAAATCACATGCGGTGGGGGCAAACCTCAGCGAGGACGCTAAGTCCATAGAGGAAGAATATGTGACACCCTAATACATATAAGAAATGTTGAGTATATAAATAAGCAGACCTTACCAACTAGTTCAAAGTAGAAAATATCACTAAAGGAATGGATAGTTGCAACATGTGTCTTGAAAATTTCTATTGATTTAGTACGAAGACAAATAGTCCTCTCCATGTAGGTTGCCGTTAGAAGTGGAAAACGAGCGGGTCAAGTCGAATATGAGTCGATCGAAAACGAGTTAAATAAAAATGGGTAAACTATTCGACTCGACTCATATTTAAATAGGTAAAAATGAGTTATCCAATGGATAATACGGGTATCCATATTTACCCATATTATTATAGGGATCATGTTAAAGCTTCAAAACCAAAAAATACTCTTCACCCCTCACCCCCCACCCCCACGAAAAAAATACTTAGAACTTATTAAATTCAACCTGCCCACCCCCACCCCCAACTCCAACGCCTCAAAAATTACTTAACAAGGAGTATATTTATTCTAAAATACTTAATTTAGTTTGTTAATGAAGATTGTAAAAATATATCATTCGTTAGATGACGATAATATATATACATAATTTTTCTTAACAAGGAGTATATTTATTCTAAATATCGAAGTTAAGAGGTTTTCTTGCCTTTTTTCCCTATACGTATCTTCTATGACGGATATAAAACTAAAAATAAATTTGTAAAAGACTATAAAATCAAATCTACATTAGTTAAATTAAGAGTATATTTAAATCAACCATTAAATGTTAAGAATATATATATATAAAATCATGGTAAGTCTTTTTTAATACTTTTTTTTCTCCCTAACAACCAATGCGTAGTTCATGTCGCAAGTTTAGGCAAATTATGTCAACGGGCTCCTTAAAACTAGCAGCTGCATTTCTATATTAAAAGTAATTGTTAGAAAATTTCAGCAGATTAGTTGGTTGACTGTCTAAATGATGGTTTTTGTGTTAGAAATTTTCATTAATTAGGAGTAAGATATTTCCTAATGAAATAATTGTGACTTGGTATCCAAAAAAGGAATCTTCATTATCTTTGATTAAGAGTAAAATAATATTTATCACTCTATCACAATCCTAGTTGGTGTATCGTCTTATTGGGAATAACAAGAAATTGCTCGAGTTTAAGCTAAAGCAGCATTAATGAGTCATAAATTTGAGTTTAACTCATTTTTTTAAACCTCGGAATAACATGGAGCCGCTACAATCTCTGTCACAAGTCACAACCTTTGCCCTTCGGGTTTGCACTCCATGGTGAGCATTTTGTGTGTATTGAGTAAACCCCCCATTGTATAATAGCCTACGAACTATACATGAGATGTAAACCGCATTAGACTCAATTCTTTTACCATTAGATTTTAGAAGATTCCACGAAATATTATCACTTAGTTTTAGAACTTTTAGAAATATATTACTTTAAATATTAAAAATATTTGATATGATTTTAATTTTGTATAGCTAGACTTTATTATTTTCAAATTTTCAAAATTGATTAAACTATTCAATAATTAATCTAAATTTTGATAATGATCATTATTCTAATATTTCAGTCACTACTATAATAATTCTTTTTCTACCATTTTATATAAAACATAAGAATATATATACCAATAATAGAGGAACCAAAAGTAGAGCCGTCAATATGGGCTAGGCCCGTTGGGTCGGCCTGGCCTAACCCGGGATTTAATAGGGCTGGGCTAAGATTTTTGGAGCCCATTTAAGAAAAGGGCTTTTTAGCCCGGCCTGAATAAGCTTGCTGATTTGTGGGGCTTGAGAAATATAGGTAGGGCCAGCCCGTGGGCCAAATAAAAATAATTTTAAAAATATAATATAATATTAAAATTTAAAATTAAAGAGAGTCCAAACTCAAAATCAATTTAATATTTAACTAATTGAAACCACATATAAATTGCAGATGAAAATAAAGATGTTAAGACAACCTTGCCACAAGCTGATTCAGATATGCTTGATGAAGATGATCATGAAGTGTTGGATATTTTATGGTTGGAATATTGTCACATTTTTTGTGTTTTGATGTGACAAAATAATTATGTTAATATTTCTATTTAGATATTTATACTTTTATTTGAAAAACCTTGATAAATATTATAAAGATAATTTTATTTGTGGATTTGATTAACAAGTAGTAACATTAACACCATGTAATATTGTTTTGTCGATATTTATGATAATATTTTAAAATTAATTTATAATTTATTTTAATAATTATAAAAAAAATATAATTTTAAAAAAAGTGGGCTAGCCCGGCAAGCCTGTAGCCCACGTACTTGTGGGCTGGGCCGATTGTTTTCTAGCCCACACCAAAAATGGGCTAGCCCGGCCTGACCCGTAAAATGTCAAAGCCTGTATGGGTCAGCCCGAATGGGGTGGGCTAGCCCATATTGACAGCTCTAACCAAAAGTGTTATCCACTTTTTACTTTTTTAGATTTCTTTGTTTCATCGTCTTTAGTGAGTATTTCTATTTCTCTCCAATCTAAAACTACTTTTGAATACTGCATAGCACATGGATGGAATTATTTGCTACTTTAATATATTGCTTTGTCCTTTTCTAGGAAACTAAGATAAGATAATAATAATAATAATAATAATAATAATAATATATTTAATATAATTTCATGAATAAAATTTAAAATAAATAATATGTATGTAATTTTATCTTTGTTGTTTTCGGTATTAGTTTTTATGGCAATCTAATATTTGAGACAAATGATATATATGTAATTTTATTTCTATCATGTGAAAATAAAGAAATTGTTTTCGACATTAATTTTTATGGCAAACTAATATTCCAAATTACTACTATTTTTAATAGTCAATAAAAAAAAAGTACCATAAAATTATAAAATAGTCAGGGGCCATTCTATTACTACTTTTTATTTGATAGTTCCTTCATAGTGGTCCCATGAAAAAAAAAAGGAATATAGTCATATTCTAATTTTTAACATTTTAAAAAATATATTCAGAGGGGAATTTCAAAATATCTAAACAAATAAAAAAAACATAAAATTACCAATAATAAATTGGAAAATCATTTTTAAAAATTCTATATTTAAATCAAGTCAATACATCATTACATTCATATAACATGCAATAGTTCGATTCATCCCCCACAAATAATTAAAAATATAATATGTACAATTTTTAATAAAATTATTTCTAAAGTCAATGAATCTTCTAAATAAAGATAAAGATCTACAATTTAAAAAAAAATAAAAATCAGTCTATATATGGTCAATAACTCAACCAATAAGATTCCTTATATTATAGAAACTTTATTTAGCAGAAGAGGAGATCTCTGATTTTTTTCAAGAAAATATGAAAAATTCAATATATTTTCTTCTTTCAATTTTTTTTACTCTATTGCTTAGACCAACATTTGCCATAAAAAAGGTAAATACTTCCCTTTTGATTCTCTTTATAAATTGTACCTTTTTTTATTATCGTTTTTCGATGAACTATCGATCAAAATTTCATTGAAATTTCGAAGTAATAAAAGTATTTTTTGTGTTTATATAGTCATATGTTGTGTACTTGGGTGAACATTCACATGGAAAAGAAGCAACATCAATTGATTTTGATAGAGTTATTAATTTTCATCATGAATTTCTTGGATCACATTTAGGAAGGTAATTAATTGAATTAAAACCTTAGTATATATATATATATATATATA